>NC_056743.1:229840040-229880040 GCF_019279795.1 Protopterus annectens | reverse complement strand
AAACTTTCCTCTTATAAAGCATTAATTGTTATGATGTCATTAGTAATTGGAAGTTAAAATTTAAAGAAACAGACATACAAACATAAAATATAAAATATAAAATATAAAATATAAAATGCATTCTGAGTTAAAACATTGTCTAGAGCAGAGAATATATTTTACATAAATGTATGTGTAGACATTAATGCTTCAGTGGCCTTGAAGCTAAGAAAAGCTTAAGAGTGAGCCTCTCATTATGTATATATAGGGGTCTACCTGCTGTTATCAAAAACCAACTTCACCATACTGCAAAAATACAAGATGACTTTCCCAAAAACTGATTTTTTCAAGCATTCACATCACCGGAGTTTTACTACTGGAAAGTAAACAGTTGGCCACCAGGTAAAAAGAAACACACTGGAGCATATCAAACTCACCCATGTGGGAGGCTTTTCCCCGACACCCTCCCTAACTAAATTTACTAACTCCGAGATTGCACTATAGTGGTTCTAACAGAACCAGTATACAAGACAAAATGACACAGAACACATACAACACTAAATCTATCCCATTACTTAACCCTTAATCTAACGCTAACCTGTGAACACTTGCACATACACAATAAGCACTATAACTTAGTCTTGGGCATTTTTCACAACCATCATCTTTTCAATCATTAATTTTCCTGCACATTTCTACTTACCTATACCATAAAAAACTTGAATTCAGCTATATTGCCTTCACACAAAATATGCATTCAGTCATTTGTATGGTCTCATCTTTTTACACCAACACAAACTTTTTGAATAAATGATTATTCAACCATTTGCACTGCAAATATAAACAGATAGATAGGCGGATATATAGATTGATAGATGAATTGATAAAGCCTAGAAGGGTGAAACTACAGTTTGTGGATCATTCTGATTTGGGATTATATTTTGAATAAGGGAAGAATTATTCCATTTGTTCCTTGTTGTTCTTTTTTTTTCTTTGATATTAATCATTTAACTCTGCACCTTGGTTCTTCATGCAGTATTTCTTGGCATTATCTATAAATTTATATCTATAGATATAGAAACACACACACATATATATATATATATATATATATATATATATATATATATATATATAAATAATTATAACTATAGATATAAATATATAACCCTGCTCTACACACCTTAGTAATGCATGGTAACTCTAACTCTAACCTAAGTTTGACCCTAACCCTAACCATGCATCTTACCTTAGGAAAAACCCTTTCTATGGCACTACCACTATTCAGGTATATTTGACCTGAATGTGCGGTAGGGTTATGTTTTGTAGTAGAAGTGCAGCTGGGTCAACCAGCGCCCTATGCCAGTACCACAAACTAGCTCCCCATGCCCTCAGCTCTTCAAGTGAAGAGCAAAAAAATAAAACAGACATTCCTTGTACTGGCACATCAGCCAGGTGGCCAAATGCATAACACATCCAACTTCCCTTTTGCCCAGCCAGTAAGGTCCTGTTTTTGTGCCCTGTTCCCAACCCTCCTCTGTTTTACTAAAAAAAAAAGAAAATATTTTTTCTTCTTTTAAACTGTAGCAAACTGCAGTTGCTACAGTTTAGACCACACATAGGGTGCTACAGCGCTCAGGTGTAACACATAAATACTAGCTTTACAAAATTGGTATTGCATTAGAGATCAGGATCAGATGATCATATCCCCCAACACTTTGTGCCTGGAACAGTTGCCCCTCTTGCCCATCTTAGCTATGATACTGCTTTGTAGATTGGAAATGGAAGTTTGTTTCCTATTCCAATCTACAGGTTTTATGGTAATGTTACTTTAGGTATGATGAATGCTTGGTGTGTTATGGTCAATCATTTGTATGACAGCCATTTAGTCTGTCAAACATTCATTACATAGTTATATATATATATATATATATATATATATATATATATATATATATATATATATATATATATATATATATATATATATATATATATATATATATATACAGACAGCTTAGATAATCACCATGTGGGTGCACACGTGCACACACACACACACACACACACACACACACACACACACACACAAACTATATCCCCTAACTTCACCAGTCTCACATAGACCCATTAAACCAGCACCAGCAAAAAAACACACATAAATACACGAAAACATACTCGGATGCTCTAAATAAAAATCTGCAAAAGCAACAGAGACCTCCAAAGCAGACATCCAAGCAACCTCCACCCCCAACACAAACCATGAAACACATACTTCACAAAACCAGTCTGCCACACAATCACAGCTCTTAAGGCAAAATAACATACCCAACGTGCTAGTAATAGGTGACTCTATAGTCAGGCACACTGACGTCCCACTCACTAGGCTGAATAAGGAGAAGGTTACTGTTAGCTGCCTGACAAGTGAAAAGACCGTCACATAACACAAGTACTCAGGTCACTCCAGAGCAAGTACAAATACGATTCTGTCATTGTCCATGTTGGTGTGAATAACCTGAGCCGTACCTCCCTGGACTACATGAAAACAGACATGGAAGAGCTCTCTCATCATGTAGCCCAGGCTGGTATGACCCTGAGTAGCATCCTGCCCTCACCAAGAATGATACCACGGTATAAAGAAAATATTATCAGTTTCAACAATTGGCTAAGTTTCTGGTGTTATTCAAAGGGGATCCAGTGTCTGTCCACCTGGGATGACATGCTCAACAAGCCACGCTGCTTCACTAGAGACAGCTTGCACCTGTCACCCTTAGACTTTTGAATACTGGCCAATGTTCTTGCCACCCCCATAGTGCCTTTTTTAGGCAAGGCTCAAAAGACAAACCCACTGCCGTAAATAGCTCTTCTTCTTCTTTCGGCTTTTCCCAGTTAGGGGTCGCCACAACGGATCATCTGTCCGCTCATGATTGGCAGTGGAGTTTTACAGTGTCAAGTTGCCAGCCCGGCGCCCAACCTTCCACAGAAGGCACACACACACACTTAGGGCCAATTTAGAGTGAAAAATCCACCTACTGCATGTCTTTGGGATGTGGGAGGAAACCGGAGCACCCGGAGGAAACCCACACAACCACAGGGAGGACATACAGACTCTGCACAGAAGGCACCCCAGCCGAGGATCTAACTGGAGAACCTCTTGCTGTGAGGCGACAACGCTAACCGCTGCACCACCATGGCCACCCTAACTGCCGTAAATAGCTCAAGTAACAAAAATCTGAGGGTAATGTTGCTCAATACCAGAAGTCTAAACCTCAAAATGCACACACTCGAGGCACTCCTCATTATGGAGAAAATCGATATATGTGCAGTAACAGAAACCTGGTTTTAGGCTCCAGAGAGCAGTTCAGCACTACCAGGCTACAACTAATACCAGACATTTTTGCCACAGAACCCAGATCGAAATACAAAAGGCGGGGGAGTATCCATATTCATCAAGGATACCCACACCTCCAGGTTAGTGGCATAGCACGATGCTTCAGAGATCATCCACGTGCAACTAACAACTAGCAAAACTGCAATTCAAATTGTAGCTTGCTACAGATCACCCACCATGCCCCAGGACCCCCCATTCTGCATTTCTGGAAACACTGGGAAACATGAAGGTCCTACGAAAACCCTAATACTGGGTGATTTCAACTACCCAGATATTAACTGGGAGAACTACTCAAGTATTAACTTCTTTTACCCAACATTTCCTAGAATTTATAAACTCAAATGCCCTGGATCAACTGGTCAACACTCCCACCAGAGGTGACAACATATTGGACCTGGTCATCACCAACATGGGCGACAGGTGTACCACACTGGAGGTCAACCCCTCACTGGTTAGATCTGACCATAAACAAATCACTTTGGATATCCACATTCCTCCCCCACCCCTGGACAAGGAAACCACCATGAAAAACATTTCAAAAGCAAACTTCATGTTACTTAAGACTGAGGTGGAAAGTTTCAAAGCCCCCATGCTAAAGGATAACACTGTCCAAACTGCAAAATCCTTTAGTATTGCATTCTCTGGGCACCTACAAGAATGCATGGATCGTGCTATCCCAAGCAAAACCAAGACTCACTCCTCCAAGAAAAGGAAACAAGTCTGGTGGACCCCTGCCATAAACAAGCTATACAATAGAAGGAGGAAATTAGTACAGAAAAGAGTAAAATCCCAAGAAGGGAAGACATCCCCTGATCAGTATCAGCAAGAAACTACGATCCCTCATAAAATTGTTCAAGGCGAGCTTCAAAAGAAAAAATGCCAAGGACTCCAAAGATATCCACAAGGCATTCTTCAGCTATGTCAAGAATCTAAGTGGCAATGCTCAGATCTGCTCGGAGTTAGTGCAGAATGGCACAAAATACACTGAACCAACCGATACTGCCAACATCTTGGCAGACAGGTTCAGTGCAAACTTCACCCCCCCTCTCACCCCCAAAAGGGCCCATAACCATACCAGAAGAATGTAGAGCCCCTGAAATCACAGACACTCAGGTTAAAACAGCCCTCTCCAAAGCCAAAAATACAGCATCAGTGAGACTGGATGGAGTCCCAGGCTGCGTCCTACATGAGCTCAAAGATGAACTAACCCCTCACCTAAACACACTGTTCAAACTCAGCCTCTCCACAGGCTACATACACATAGAGTGGCACACATCAATGGTTATTCCACTCCACAAAGGTGGTGCCACAACAGACCCTGGGAACTATAGCCCTATAAGCCTGACTAGCTTGGTCTTCAAGGCTATGGAGCGCATCATCATGGAACTCATTAACAGAGACATTGGGAACCTCCAAACACTGGACCCTACCCAGTTTGGCTTTGTTAAGGGCAGATCATGCCTCCTAAACCTGGTAGACTTCTTTGAGACAGTTACCAAGGCTATAGACGAGGGAAAGGTGGTACACACAGCCTACCTAGACCTCGCAAAGGCCATCGACACCATTCCCCATTCTGGTATTATAGACAAGCTCACCAGCCTGAACATAAACCCCTGTGTCACAAGATGGGTTGCCAATTGGCTCACGGACTGAACCCACATGGCAAGAGTTGCGGGAGCTAAGTCTGACTCTAAACTGGTTACAAGTGACATTCCCCAGGTCTCAGTCCTGGGACCCCTCCTGTTCAGCATATACTTCTCAGAGGTACAGGCAAGCACAGGAGGACTATGGCTGACCAGGTTCAGAGACGACTGCAAACTAGGGACTATAATTGACTCTCGAGCTGACACAGACATCCTCCAAAAGGGTCTCACTGAGACAGATACCTGGTGTCAAAATCATGGCCTCAAGCTAAATGCCAAGAAGTGCATAGTCATCCCCTTTGGAAAAAACAAAGTACCCACAAACTACCACATAGGTGGTAGTCCCCTAAATATGAAAAACTTAATAAGGGATATGGGGACCCAAGTAAATAGTAATCTTTCCTTTGATAATCACATTGCCAAAGTGGTTAGAAAATCCTTCTATGTGGCCCACCTAATCACAAAAGGGTTTGCATCCATATCAAAAGAGGTCATTGGGATGTACCTTACAAGACACCTGCAACAGCTGGAAAGACCACAGAAGTATCTCACCAAGAGGATCAATGGCCTCAAACAGATGCCCTATGCAGCTTGACTGAAGAAACTCCAGCTGTACCTGGTTGCATACCACCTACTCAGAGGTGATCTCTGCCTGACATACAAGGCCATGTCCAACCCAGAATTGATGGACATGATCCACCTAAAGAAAACCTTATCCTCTCGAGCCACAAGCTCTAGGGATCTAAACCTCACCACAACAATAAATGGGATGTGCTGGAGGGATAGATTCCTGTCCCAGAGACTTCCCATGCTTTGGAACAAGATTCCAATCTACATTAGGCAGTGCTCCTTGCTAACACTCTTCAAGAGAAACCTTGACGAGGGGATGGGAAACAGAAAGTTTACCCCGGGGATCACTTCAGTGGCTCTGCTGGACAGAGGCACAGGGAACTAATCTAAGGGGGCGGCGAAAGCCAATACATTCTAGCTAGGCTTATAAATGCCTTCGGGCATATAGCCTAGTACCTACCTATGAAACTATGAACCTATAACTTAACCTTAACCCAAAACACTCACAATGGCATAAACATTTACTCTAGCCCCTTACCTAACCCTCACTCTAACTCACACACACACACACACACACACACACACACACACACACACACACACACACACACACACACACACACATACACACCTACACACACTCACTCACACACACCTAGTATACATTCCTTTACCTGTTTTGATGCAACAAGCATCTACCAAAGCTTCCATTCAACAAACCAGGTATTCAACCAAACAACACTGCTCTTCCAGCTGTTGATCAAACAAATGTCATTGTCACACACACACACAATTTATCTATATCTATAGATATAGATAGAGAGCTAGATAGATAGATACATAGATAGATAGAGGTGTGTGTGTGTGTGTGTGTGTGTGTGTGTGTGTGTGTGTGTGTGTGTGTGTGTGTGTGTGTGTGTGTGTGTGTTTATATATATATATATATATATATATATATATATATATATATATGGGTCTACCTGAAAACGCCAACAGTGCACAATGCCGACGATGAGAACACCGACACTGAAAGATTGACAATGGAGAAGACCGACAGTTGAGAATCCCGAAGCTGAGAACACCGACATGTTAAGGTAAGTATGCGATAGGGACGGAAGTTAGGGTCAGGGTGTGGGTTAGGTAAGTGTGTGATAGTGACGGATGTTATGGTAGGGTGCGGGTCAGGTAAGTGTGCGATAGTGACAGACTTTAGGTTTAGGGGCAGGTTAAGTGAGTTAGGGATAGGGTGTGGGTAAGGTAAGTGTGCGATAGTGACAGAGTTAAGGGTTAGGGGTGGATTAAGTGAGTTAGGGTTAGGGTGCAGATAAGGTAAGTGTGCGATAGTGACGGACCTTACGGTTAGGGTTTGGGTTAAAGTTAGTGCATAGATAGTTGTGTATGTAAGGTTTAGTGTAGGTTTGTAAGATTTTTGGTGTGCTTGTGTTGTGTGTGTTTTTCGGGAAAGGTATTTGTTTTGTTATTGTCGGGATTTTGGTTTGTCGGGCATGTGAAGTTTTGTGTTTTTGAACTTTCTTTTTTTGTCGTTTTTTTCATGTTGGTTATTTCATTGTTGGTGTTTTGGCATGTCGGTGTTATCAGGTAGACCCATATATATATATATATATATATATATATATATATATATATATATATATATATTTTTTTTTTTTTAATATAAAATTTAGCTAATCAGCCAAGATGTTTTTCAGAAGATTGGGGGGAATTAACAGGAGTACCAAGAAAAAAAGGTATAAACCATCTCAAAAAGCTACAGCTTTACTCCATCGCATATCGCCTACTCAGGAGCAATCTCTGCCTAACATACAAAGCTATGTCAAACCCAGAGCTGTTGGACATGCTCCACTTAAAGAAATCCCAACCCCTCCGAGCTACATGCTCTAGGGACCTTAACCTTGTCACCACAATAAACAGAACATGCTGGAGGGATAGATTCCTGTCCCAGAGACTTCCCATACTCTGGAACAGACTACCTATCTATGTCAAACAGAGCTCCTCATTAGCACTCTTCAAGAAAAATCTTGATGATTGGATGGGAAATGGGAAATTCACCCCGGGGATCACTTCTGTGGCTCTGCTCGACAGTGCCACAGGAAAATAATTTTCTTGGGTGGCGAAAGCTAGGGTACATTTTTTGGCTAGGCTTGTATAGCCTAGTACCTACCTATGAACCTAAGAACATGAGGCAAATAAGCAAAACTTGACACACCCAGCAACTGGAGGTAAGGCATGAAGTCTGGAGTTCTGAGAACTTACCACTAAACTATATACTGCTACTTGATTATGTTTTCTACATAGCTGTTCTGTTTGGTTGTAATGCCTATTAAATGGCTTACTTTATGTATTTTTTTTGAGTTTATAGATTTGTGCATACCTTTGCTCTCAGATAAATGTGCAATGTTGTTAAGAGAAAAAGTTTTAAAACATACTATTATTTGTCTCTTTCTCCCATCTAGCAAAATGAATATGCTATTTGCTGAAGTGTTGGTAAGAAAAGGTCATTGAACCATGTTTATTAAGGATGGGCTTTACCTATGATAGATGTAGTTTGCTTATGAATTTGAATAACATCTGTTTTCTATACTTCTGAATAAGAGTTAATTTACTGAGGCAGACTCTGGAAAATTCCAGCTACCACTGTTGAACTAAGTATGCTGTACCTATTTGAACGTTCTACACTAGCTGTGGTTTTGAGGTAAACGTTCTACACTAACTGTGGTTTTGAGGTAAACATTCTACACTAGCTGTGGTTTTGAGGTAAAACATTCTTTTCTGAGGTAAATTGTGATCCTAGATGTTTTTCATAGCCAAATGTCAACTGTTAGATATGTAACAAAAGCTATTTTGGCTAGTAACAGGAAAGTATAAAAGTTGATGTCAGTAAACAAGCTGATCAGATTGAGATCATCTTGGCCAACATGCTGCTGTAATCTGGTTAGCTTCAAATAAAGAAGTTTTTCATCACCTGAAACAGATGTGACTCGCTTGAATTTTTTCTTCTGACATTTTGGGCCTTCGGACCGGAAACCTCTACGAAGATACGGATCAGACCGACAGAGAGACCGAAAAATCTGCGCAGGTGAGGGTTTCTTATCTTAAGATTCCCTCGACGGAAAGCCCTCCGACTGATTTGTCATTGGAAAGAGGCCGGCCGCTCTCTGATCCCTATCTGAGGGACGGTTTCCGAACCAAAAGGGGAAACGGAGTCTCATCTGGTTCAGGTAGGATGAAAACAATTTTTTTTATTAATTTAATTTAACCTTGTCGACAGGGGTTTTATTTTTAGTTAAGGGTGGGTAGGAATAATTGTTAAGATTATTTTGTTAGGATTACTTGTTATTTTGTTAGGATTACCTGTTATTTTGTTAGGATCCCCATTAAGATAGCCCCATTTTGTAATAAGCCCTGTAAAAATAATTTTGATGCAGTCCTAAAATATACAGTCCTAAAATAATAAATCTAGGAGAACATGGGTTCAAGTTGCTGCAAGTGTGAGAGTGATGCCTGTTTAAATGTTGATGCTAAGTATATGAAAAGTGTAAACAAAAATAATGTTAAATTCTTGAAGAAGTGGAAGTTGAAATATGATTTTGATGGTACACTGAATAAGAATGCCTGTACAAAATTGGTTAGAGATTTGAAAAGAGATGCAGGAACTAGAACTAAAAAGCAGAGACAATTGGGATTTCCCCAAGCACAAAAATGGTTAGAAGAAGCAAATAAACGAGCTATAAAAGAAAAACAGTGTCAGGAAAAAGAGAAAATAAATCAAAAGGGATCACTGGTGCCAAGTGGAAAAGTAGCTTTATTTTTAGATAAGGAGGATGAGCATACAGTTTGTGCAGTACAAAGGCAGGCAACCGCCCCACCGTATGGGGAAATTGCTGCTGCCATACCGGGGGAACCTCCTCAATATCAGTCTGAAGATGTGGGATCTGTACAGCAGGGTGGGTTATTAGCTGCTCAAGGAAATGTTGTGACCCCTCCAATTTACTCACAAATTCCCGTAGTACCTAAGGTTGCTTTGCAACAGGTAGACCAACCTATGCAGTTAAGGTCAGGACCAGCAGGGCAAGAACGTTGGGCTATTAAACTTTCTGACCATTCAGAAGCTCTTCCCTTAATACAAGTTGCAAACCCACAAGCAGGAGATGTTGGAGAAGAACCAACTATTTTAGTTTATCGTCCCTGGGCTAGAGAGGATATAAAACGAGCTACGGATGGTATTCCTCATCCCAAGGTTAATTTTCAAAAGTTTTCTGAGGACATAGTTGGTATGCGTTTAAGTTATCATCTAAATGGTTTAGAAGTAGAACAAGTAGTGCGACAAATCTTAGGTCCAGATTGGCACTTAGTTTGTGGTACTTGGACATGTAAGGCAGATGACGGCACTACATTAAAGCATAATTCTGGGGTGTTAGACACACGAGTCACTGATCTGTTAAAGAGAATTCCTGATAAGTGGCGTCCAAGAGCAGATTGGACAGTAATAAATCAGTGCATTCAAAATGATGATGAATCTGTGGATCATTATATTGTAAGACTGACAGAAGTGTTCAATAACCATTGTGGAATGATGATTCCGCAGGATCAGACTAATGATAGTCCGTATGAACAGCAATTGAAAAATGCTTTTCTTAAGGGTTGAAAGGCTCCGATAAGTAGTTTTATTACTAAGCACATGGTAGATCATAGAACATGTAGACTGCAGCCTTTGTTTGAATATGCACAGCATGCTGAGCAACATTTTAATCTAAAAAAGAAAAAGAAAGTACAAGTGTTGGCAGTAGGGGATGATGGTGGTATATTCTTAGTACAGGACCAAAGGGGGCAAGGGCACCGTGGTGGCATAAAAAAGTGGGGGCCCACAATGGGACATGTTAAATGAACCGGGTGGACATTCAGCCTATAGGGAAAGGTTAAAACGTGGAGAATGTTTTAAATGTGGTAGACGTGGGCACTTCGCTGCCGACTGTGAAGAGTGGCAACATCCCCCACAGCTTATGAACAAGGGCTCCGCATGACTATATGATAGTAAAGAAAGGCGTCATCTTCATTATGGGGATAATGAAGAGGCAGACACTCTCTACGATGAATGTCAGAACACTCTAATGTAAGGGCGGGATTGTGACTGTGAAGTCATAAACCTGGCAAATTTGGGTATTGCTATGCATCTAGATCAGAAACCCATGATAGAGTTTTTGGTTGAGGGACAAAAGTGGAGTTTTATGTGATTCAGGTGCATCGCGTACACTTTTGGGTCCAGCAGTTCTGCCTCCGAACTGCGAAACAGATGAGTTTGTCCTTGTAAAAGCGGCAAACGGGAAAATCTATAAGGAACCACTGTCTCATCCTCTACTGTTCACAGATCCGCAAACAAACCAAACTGTTAGGTGTAGGGTAATTATATCAAAAGTTTGTCCAGTTAATTTGCTAGGAAGAGATTTGATGCATGTGTTTGGAATAGCGGCAATTCCCACACCTAAAGGTATTGAGGCAAAAAGGTTAGTGGATGGCTTAGTAGTTACAGGGAGTACAAGACTTGTTTTACTGGTATAGCCTAGACTTGATTTCAGATGGCCCAGGGAGGGTTGATACAGAGTTAATCAATCTAGCTCTAAGTAAATCTAGGAGCGGGTCACCGCAGGTTGCGGTGCACTTACATTGTACAATGTTCTATAAGGCCCCTGGTCCAGATAAAGAATTTGAAAAAGAATTCTTTAAGCACAAGTGTGCAAGGATAATTTTGAATGATATGTTTTGGGATACGCAAGGTAATACAGTAGTGACCTGTACTTTGACTAAGGAAATGAGTTCTTTATATCGCTCAAGTTATAGCCCACATATCTCAGTTACTAAAGCAGTGGGGACACATTGGGTAGATTTGGTGAAAAAGGTAATGATTTGGAACACAATGTCTGAAAGTCAGTTGAAAGATCAACAGATCCAGGTACAAAGATTAAATTGGGTGACTTGGGCACGACCAAGTATGCACCTCAGGGATGACAAAACAGAAATGGCATGACAAATCCTCCTAACTCAAGAGGAAGATAGTGCATTAAGTGCCTTGCCTGTAGATTTATGGTCAAAAGGTAAAGGAGATGTGGGATTAATGAAAACAGCAGGTGAAGTTTGTATAACTGCAAAGTCAGGTTTTAGACCTCATAAGCACCAATATCCACTAAGTAAGCAAGCAGAGGAGGGAATTAAACCAGTTATTGAACAGCTAAAACAGGTAGGAATTCTTGTTGCATGCCCAGATTCACCCTGCAATACTCCGTTGTTTCCTGTAAAGAAACCGGATGGGTCATGGAGGTTGGTTCAGGATTTACAAGCAGTTAATTCGGCTGTGATACCAAGAGCACCGGTGGTCCCTGACCCCTGTACATTACTTAATGATTTACTACCTCAGCACAGATATTTTTCTGTCATAGATATAAGCAATGCCTTTTTCTCCATACCACTACACAAGGAGAGTAGATTTTGGTTTGCATTCACTTTCCAAGGTAAAAGATACACATACACCAGATTGCCACAGGGTTATTGTGAGAGTCCGACAATATTCGCACAAGAAATGGCTGCGAATTTAGCTCAGTTTGTTCCCCCAGAGGGAAGCCAGGTTCTGTGGTATGTAGATGATATTTTATTGGCCTCACCCACGCAGGAAAGTTGTAAAAAGGATACCCTTGCCCTTCTTAGTTTTTTAGCTGAGCAAGGACATAAAGTAAATAAAAAGAAGTTACAATTGTGGAAAGCACAAGTAAAGTACTTGGGTTATTTAATCTCGCAGGAAGGTAGACAATTGGAAAATAAAAGAAAACAAGCAATTCTTGAAGCACCTATGCGTATGACTAAGCGGGAGATGATGTCGTTTTTAGGTGTGACTAATTTTTGTAGAAGTTGGATTCCTAATTATGCTGAAGAAGTAGGGCCATTGACCGCACTAATCTATGACACTCCCATGGCAGCTAAAAGTAATATACAGTGGACAGATAAGGCAATACAAGCATTTAATAGAATTAAGCAATTGATAGCAGGATCCTCTGTTTTGGGTTTTCCGAACTATTCTAAGCAGTTTGTACAAATGGTTGATTGTAAGGGAGGATATATGACTTCGGTTCTGGTACAATTACATGGGGATAAACAGAGACCGATAGCTTTTTATTCCTCCAGATTAGATCCTGTTGCAAGGGCATTGCCGCATTGTGTTCAAGCTGTAGTAGCAGCCGCCATGGCAGTGCAAGCCTCAGCATCATTAGTTTTGTTTCACCCATTAAAATTGTGAGTTCCACATTCAATAGCTACCATACTTTTGCATTGCAAGATAAGATAACCTTTTTATCTCCTAGTTGACATTTGTCATGTATGATAGTGGTGCTGACACAGCCACATATGACCATAGAAAGATGTACTACTCTTAACCCGGCGACAATTTTGCCGACTCCAGAAGAAGGTACTCCACACGTTTGTTTAGAGAGCATTCATGACAAAGTACTTCCCCGACCAGATTTAACGGATGTTCCGTTGGTAGATTCTGATCTTGTTTTGTTTGTAAACGGATCAGCAAAGAAGGACACTGTAGGAAAAACACTAGTAGGGTATGCTGTCACCACAGAAACTGAAGTTTTAGAAGCAAAAGGATTGTCAAACATTTATTCTGCACAAGCAGCTGAGTTAGTGGCTTTGACTCGAGCTTGTACCTTAGGGGAGGGTAAAAAAGTGACAATTTATACAGATAGTCAATATGCTTTCTCTACTGTACATGTTTTCGCTCAACAATGGAAAAATAGGGGAATGGTTACTGCGACAGGCAAACCAATAAATCACAGAGATTTAATTTTACAGTTGTTAGATGCAGTGCAATTACCACTTCAGATAGCAATATGTAAATGTTCCGCACATACTAACAAAAAAAGATCCTGTCTCCAGGGGAAATGCTTTTGCTGATATGGCTGCAAAAAAGGCAGCTCAAGAAACTGATTTGCTTTTACATGACAATGATTTAGAGCCCAGACACCTCTTAGAGACACTAAAAGTAATGCAAACATTGACAACACAGAAAGAAAAATGTCGTTGGGTGAAATATGGTATCACTCAACAGGATGGGTTGTATAGGGCATCAGATGGCAAAATGGTATTACCCTCAAACCTTTTTAGGTATGCTGCATTGGTTAGCCATGGACCTGCCCATGTAGGAGTACAGACAATGGTTCAAATAGTGTCTAAGGTGTTTTGGTGTAAAGGATTTTCAACTTATGCAAAGCAATTCTGTTTATCTTGTTTATTATGTGCAAAGTATCATGCTCAGGGGGGAGTTAAAAAATCTCAGCAGGCATTCCCTACCCCTCCATATCCATTCCACACACTCTGTATGGACTTTATTGAGTAGACACCTTCAGAGGGAAAAAGGTTCTGTCTAGTTATAATTGATGCTTTTTCTAAGTGGGTAGAAGCTTTTCCAGTAAAGCATCCTGATGCACACACAGCAGCTAAGCTTTTGACAACAGAAATAATTCCCCGATTTGGCCTTCCAAGGCGCATTTATAGTGATAATGGGTCTCATTTTGTAAACCAGATTGTGCAGAAGTTGGGTCAAGTGTTTCAAATTGATCTCAAACACCATTGTGCTTACCATCCGCAGTCAGCTGGACTGGTGGAGAGACACAATGGTGTCCTGAAGAGTAAACTCCGCAAACTGATGGCAGAAACGCATAGATCCTGGACTGCGTGCCTTCCATTGGCACTCCTGTACATGCGAATCTCACCCTCCTACAAAGGACTTACACCATTTGAACTTTTGTTTGGGAGACCATATTATGTCCCGCAGTGGCAAGAATTGTTGCCAGCGGAACGTGAGGGGGGTGAGGATCTGGCGGATTATATGAAGAAGCTGCTAAATGTCAAGTCTCTTGTAACCAATGACTCCTTTGCAGATTCCAGAAGTGAAACCTTGTTAAGCGTGGCACCCGGGGACTGGGTGTGGATACGAATTGTGAAGAGAAAGAACTGGTCATCCCCCAGGTGAGAAGGCCCATATCAAGTACTTATCTCAACACCTACGGCTGTAAAGATCGCAGAGAGGACTTTGTGGATTCATATCACCCACTGTAAAAAACTTAAGACTTTTTCTTCTACCATTGATGTTGGTCAGACTCCATCGGACCCCTGACCACAAAGTCTGACTACAAAGGAAGGATGGCCATGTTCAACTGGTACTTGAACTGTTACTTGATGATGATTTTGGTGGCAAAAGTAAATATGTCCATACGAGAAGGAACAGTTGTGAGAGAAAAAGGAATGGTGGTGCTGCAAGCGCAAACAGGTGTTACTACTGTGTTCAAGGTAAAACTTTGTGAAGGAATTTTGGACTGTGCTAAATGGAACAACGATGATTTCTTGACTCGTGCAAAATACTTGTGCAATAGAGACTGTACGTCCTGGTCAAATGTTTGGTGGTCAACAGATGTGAACGGATGGGAAACAAGTGGTGCAGTAATACCAGAGAAAGATAAAAGCAGGCAACAAAGAATAAAAATTGTGCATTTCCAAGGTACCGAAGTAATTACTATAACCATTGTGTCACCACAAGAAAGTGATTCAGGAGTTTATGGAATCGGAGTGTCTCTTCCAGTTGGAACTGACCCTTTGGGGACCCTCCAACTTAAAGTACAAAGCCTTAAAAATGCTACAAGTAAAGCAGATTTTGCCTTCACAGAAGAAAAACAATTGTTACTCGAGACAGGATTCGTACACCATAATGAATGGTTGTCTTGGGTTAGATATAGTACCCGAGAGGCACATCATGAGAACTGTGTTTCTTGTGCTGAAGGTAAACAGCAACTAGCGACAGTCCCATTGATGCAAGCTGAAGGTAATCTGACGTGTCTGTTAAAGTTATTCTTCAACAAAACTGAAGATAAATGCAAAAATGAAACTCAGAGCTTTCCAGTCATAAGCAAAGTTGAGAAACCGCCTACAGCGATTTCCTATCCAGGTTCGTATATGTGCATTTCCAGAGATGGCACAGGAAAGAATTATGGCAATATGGGACAGAACTATTGCAACATTACTGTGAATGGCAATGAGAATCCATTTCTGGAGAACCAAACTCACAGTTTAGCAGACGTATGGTGGTTATGTGGAGACAACAAACTCAGATCAAGGCTTACGATTGCCTGGAAGGGAACTTGTGCACTTGCAAAGTTAATTCTGCCATTCTACATTTTCCCAGTTCCAGCAAGCAATTTCGTAAGAGAACCTGAAATAAAGCTGAGGTGGTTGAATAAGAGAAAAAGAGAGGCACTGAAGCAATCCTTCGATAGCGGTGTCTACATCAATAGCATTGGCGTACCAAGAGGCGTGCCTGATGAATACAAAGCAATAAACCAAATAGCAGCTGGTTTTGCATCCATCTTTGTCTGGATTCAACCCAATAAGAAAGTGGACTGGATCAACTACATTTACTATAACCAGCAACGTTTTGTGAACTATACCAAAGATGCATTAAAAGGTATTGCTGAACAACTGGAGGCCACTTCGCAGGTGGCATGGCAGAATCGAATTGCGTTGGATATGCTCCTGGCCAAAGAAGGAGGAGTTTGCAAGATCTTTGGGACTTTCTGTTGTACGTACATCCCAAACAACACTGCCCCTGATGGGACCATCACTCGAGCTTTGAAAGGTTTGGAAATGTTATCCGAAGAATTGGCAGAGAACTCTGGGGTAAATAATCCCTTTACAGACTTTCTACGAGTGTGGTTTGGAAAATGGAGTCATCTCATCAGCAGTTTCCTGGTGTCCGTCGGAGTCGCTGTGGCTATCGTGGTGGTATGTGGTTGCTGTTGTATACCCTGTATCAGAGGTCTTCTACAAAGACTGGTTGATACTGCTGTTATGAAGACGATGTACCAGCAGTTGCAACAGACTGGTGAAAGTGAATACATTGAAATGTGACTTTTGCAAATGTTTTGAAGTTTAAAAGTTTGTCTTGCAAATGAAGTAATGTATGCAAAGAAAAACTTAGTTTTTACCATATATTGCTGAAATAAAAAAGACAAATAAAAGTGTTTTGAGGGGGGAAATGTTAAGAGAAAAAGTTTTAAAACATACTATTATTTGTCTCTTTCTCCCATCTAGCAAAATGAATATGCTATTTGCTGAAGTGTTGGTAAGAAAAGGTCATTGAACCATGTTTATTAAAGATGGGCTTTACCTATGATAGATGTAGTTTGCTTATGAACTTGAATAACATCTGTTTTCTATACTTCTGAATAAGAGTTAATTTACTGAGGCAGGCTCTGGAAAATTCCAGCTACCACTGTTGAACTAAGTATGTTGTACCTATTTGAACATTCTACAGTAGCTGTGGTTTTGAGGTAAACGTTCTACACTAACTGTGGTTTTGAGGTAAACATTCTACACTAGCTGTGGTTTTGAGGTAAAACATTATTTTCTGAGGTAAATTGTGATCCTGGATGTTTTTCATAGCCAACTGTCAACTGTTAGAAATGTAACAAAAGCTATTTTGGCTAGTAACAGGAAAGTATAAAAGTTGATGTCAGTAAACAAGCTGATCAGATTGAGATCATCTTGGCCAACATGCTGCTGTAATCTGGTTAGCTCCAAATAAAGAAGTTTTTCATTACCTGAAACAGATGTGACTCGCTTGAATTTTTTCTTCTGACAGATGTGAATGTGAATGGATTCCACATTTGATGCCAGTCTATAATAGCTAAATGTTTTTCTCACAATAACCCAGTATCTTTGGTAGTGTACAAACTGATAACATTTTTGTTGTGCATTTTTTGCTCAGTCATAAGCTGCTTATTTAAATCTTTCTTGCCATGTTTAAAGTGGTACTGATCTAATATCCTGTTTCTTTTCTGTTCACTGTTTCCTACGGTTACTTGGTTTTGAAAACAGGGAATATGAATATTAATTTACCATCCCTGTATTCTTGCATAGCTATCAGCTTATAAAATCTTTATCATTCCTGGATGGAACCATCAGCTGTGTGATTCTGAAAGCTGATAAATTGTGTTGTATTTGGCAAGAAATGGTTTAACAGCCAAATTCTGCTTTAGTAGCCTCACAACAACTTATGTCATAATCTCTTTTTTTTGTTTGTACTCCTTTGCATTGAACCATTTTTAGGAACCACTCTTTCCAGGGTATCATAGGTTCATATGTGTGTACTAGGCTAATGGCCCTGGAACCTTTACAAGCCTAGCCCAAAAAAATTGCCCAGGCACCATGACATCCGATGTTACTTCACAGTGCCCGTATCCAATAGAGCAACTGGAATGATCCCTGGAGTGAACTTTCTGTTACCTATCCAGTCATCAAGATTTTTCTTGAAGAGGGCCAGCGAGGTGCTCTGCTTGACAAGAGTGGGAAGCTTATTCCAGAGTATGGGCAGTATTTGGGAGATGAACCTGTCCCTCCAGCATGTTCTGTTAATTGTGGTAATGAGGTTGTGATCTCTGGAGCATGTGGCATGGGGGGATTGGGATTTCTTTAGGTGGAGCATTTCAAGTAGGACTGGGTCAGACATGGCTCTGAAAGTCAAGCACAGATCACCTCAAAGCAGATGATAAGAGACTGAGAACAGCTGAAGTTTCTTGAGTCTGTCCATGTAGGACATGTGTTTAAAGCCTAGGATCTTTTTTGTGAGGTACTTTTGTGGCCTCTCCAGCTGTTGTAGGTGTCTGGTCAGGTACATGCCAAATGGGGCATTATATTCGATGATTGGTCTAATGACAGATGAGTAGAGAGGGATGGTGACCTCCTTCGTCCTGGATGCAAAACCTTTGGTTATAAGATGTGCCACATAGAAGGACTTTGTAACCACAGTGGCAATGTGGTGGTCAAAGGTGAGGTGGCTGTCAACCTGGGTGCCCAGATCTCTTATGGCCCCTTCAGTGTTCAGTGGGCTCCCATCAATGTAGTAATTCATGGGAACTGAGTTTTTTTCTAAAGGGGATGATAATGCATTTTTTGGCATTAGGCTTCAGGCCATGGTTATGACACCAGTCATTGGTCTCAGAGAGGCCCTTTTGTAGGATGTCTGCATCACTTAGGGAGTTGATAATGACTCCTAGCTTGCAGTCATCAGCAAACTTGGTAAGCCAAAGTCCTTCTGTGTTGGCCTGGACTTCAGAGAAGTAGCTGCCAAACAGGAGAAGGCCCAGAACCAAGCTCTATGGGACTCCACTCGTTCCTGGTTGACAGTCTGGCTTGGAATCTGCAACTTTCACTCTGTGGGTCTCATCTGTAGGCCAATTTCAACCCATCTAGTGATGCAAGGATTGATGTCTAGTTTGGTGAGTTTATCAATGATACCTGAGTGAGGAATTGTATCAAAGGCCTTGGCCAGGTCGAGGTAGGCTGTATGCACTGCCTTACCCACATCCACAGGCTTGGTGACTGCCTCAAAGAAGTCAACCAGGTTCAGCAGGCAGGATCTCCCCTTGAGAAAGCCAAACTGTGTGGGGTCAAGAGTTTGGAGACTGCCTATATCTTTGTTAAGCAGGTCCATGATGATACGCTCCATAGCTTTGCATACCAGACTCATCAGGCAAATGGGGCAATAGTTTCCAGGGTCTGTAGTTGCTCCCCCTTTATGGAGCGGGATGACTGTAACAGTTAGCATTCATTAGGGACATAGCCTTAGGTAAGGCTGTGATTGAACAGGGCACACAGCTGTAGTGCCAGTTTGTTTTATAGCTCATGTAGGATGCAGCCAGAGATATTATCATGTCCCATGGATGCTGTATTCTTGGCTTTGGACAATGCAGCTTTTACCTGTGCCAGAGAAATGGTGGGTACCAGGGTTTCTTTGGTATTGTGATAGGGCCCTTTGGGGGGGTAAAGTTGGCACTGTATCTGTTGGCCAGTATGTTGGCTATATCTGTTGGCTCAGTATAGGACGTGCCATTGTGCAATAACTCAGAGCAAATCTGGGTATTGCCTTTGAGGTTTTTGATATAGCTATAGAAGGCTTTGTGGTTGTTTTTGGTGTCAGCCACAATTCTGCCTTCATAACTGGCTTTAGAGGTTCATAGGTCCATAGGTTGGTACTAGGCTATCAGCCCTAGGGCCTATACAAGCCTAGCCATAACAATTCCCTGGCTATTTCTTCCCACATTATTTACTTTCCTGGACCCCTGTCTAGCAGGGCGACTGACGTGATCCCTGGGGTGAATTTCCTTTCTCCCATCCAATCGTCAAGGTTCCTCTTGAAGAGGTCCAAAGAGGCACTCTGCTTGACATGTATGGGCAATCTATTCCACAGTCTGGGGAGTCTCTGGGTCAGGAACCTATCCCTCCAGCATGTTTTGTTTATTGTGATGACAAGGTTTAGATCCCTGGGCGTGTAGCTCTGAGGGATTGGGATTTCTTTAAGTGTAGCATGTCCAACAGCTCTGAGTTTGACATGGCCTTGTATGTTAAGCAGAGATCGCCTCTGAGTAGGCGATATGCGACAGAGTATAGCTGGAGTTTTTTAAGGCGGTCAGCATAGGGCATCTGCTTTAGGCCTGTGATTCTTTTAGTGAGGTATTTCTGAGGCCTTTCCAGTTGTTGCAGATGTCTTGAGAGGTACATACCAAATGGGGCATTGTATTCTATAATGGGTCTAATGAGGGATGAGTACAGTGGGACAATGACCTCCTTTTTTCTGGATGAAAAGCCCTTCGTGATGAGGTGTGCCACATAGAAGGATTTCCTGACTGTTGTGGCGATGTGGTTATCGAAGGTGAGACCACTGTCCACCTGTGTCCCTAAGTCTCTTATCACACTTTCTGTGTTTAGTGTACTGCCACCTATATGGTAATTCATGGATACATGTTTTTCCCAAAGGGATAACAATACATTTCTTGGCATTGAGCTTGAGCCCATGGCTCTGGCACCAAGCATCTGTTTCTGTAAGGCCCTTTTGTAGAGTATCCACATCATTTGGGGATTCAATAACGGCTCCCAGTTTGCAGTCATCTGCAAACTTTGTTAGCCAGAGTCCCTTAGTGTTGACCTGTACTTCAGAGAAGTAGATGCCAAACAAGAGCAGCCCCAGGACTGAACCCTGAGGTACTCCACTTGTTACTTGTCTGGAGCTGGATTTGGAGTCGGCTACTTTTACAGTGTGGGTTCTATCAGTAAGCCATTTATCAACCCATTGGGTGACATAGGGATTAATGCCCAACTTAGTACGTTTATCTATGATTCCAGAGTGGGGGATGGTGTCAAAGGCCTTGGCAAGGTCTAGATAGGCTGTGTGGACCACCTTACCCTTGTCCATGGCTCTGGAGACTGATTCAAAGAAGTCAATCAGGTTCAGGAGACAAGATCGGCCCTTCACAAACCCAAACTGGGTGGGATCCAGTGTTTGAAGGTTGCCAATGTCTTTGTTTATAAGTTCCATGATAATACGCTCCATGGCCTTGCAGGTAAGGCTTGTCAGACTGATGGGACAGTAGTTTCCGAGATCCAAGGTGGATCCCCCCTTGTGGATTGGGATAACTGTAGCTCTGCACCACTCAGTGGGCATGAAACCTGAGGTGAGGCTATGATTAAACATGACACTTAGGTGAGGTGCCAGTTCATATTGTAGTTCATGTAGTACACAGCCCGGGATGTCATCTGGTCCCATGGATGCTGTATTCTTGGCTTTAGAGAGTGCATTTTGTACCTGTGTGGCCGTTATTACTGGAATTTGGCAATCTTCCGGTATTGAGATGGGCCATTTAGGGGGTGAGAGTGGGGTGAAGTTGGCATTGAATCGATCTGCCAGGATATTGGCAATATCCTTCGGATCAGTATATTTAATGCCATTCTGTTTTAGCTCAGAGCAGATCTGAGCATTGCCATTTAGATTCTTGACATAGTTATAGAATGCTTTGTGGTTGTCTTTGGAATCTTTGGCAATTTTATTTTCGTAACTAGCTTTGGAGGATTTAATGAGGCATCTCAGTTTCTTACTGAGGCTAGTAAGGGAGTTTTTTGCATCCTGGGATTTTCCTCTTTTCTGCAAAAGTTTCTTCCTTTTGTTGTAAAGTTTGTTTATGGCAGGGGACCACCAGATTGGCTTCCTTTTTTTGGATGAGAGCATTTTGATAAGGGATCTCAGCTTTTTGTTTAAACTGATAAGGAAAGTTTTCCAGTCTTGTGACTTCATTTTTTCTGCTTTCTTTTTTTGGAGGAGAGCATCTTAGCTCTATTTGGTATGGCAAGGTCCATGCATTTGTGTACATGCTTGTACAGTGCATTGCTGTATGATTTGGCAGTCATGCAGCTATTTTCCATTGGCATGGGTACTGAGAAGTTAGCCACCTCTGTTTTTAGAAGCCCAAAGTCAGCTTTAGAGAAGTTTTTCAGGGTAGTCATCTTAGCGGGGGGTGTAGGTGAGATGGAGATTTCCATGGTGATCATTTTGTGGTCAGATTTAACCAGGTAGGAATTGACTATAAGTGTGGAGCAATGTTCTCCCATGTTTGTGACAACCAGGTCTAGGATGTTGCTTCCTCTAGTGGGGTCAGAATGAGCTGGTCCAGGGCATTGGAACTGATAAATTCCATAAAGCTTTGGGCCTGTATATTGGTACTTGAATAGTTTTCACAGTTGATGGAAAGGTAGTTGAAGTCACCCAGTATGAGAGTATTGGGTTGGACCTTGATAGATTCCAGGGTGTTTAGGAACTTGGAGTGAGAGTCTAGGGACATGTTTGGGGTTCTGTAGCAGGCTATGACTTGTATCGCCATCTTATCCAGTGTTAATTGTACCTGAAGTATCTCGGATGCATTGTGCTGGGCTGCCAGTCTAGAGGTGTGCATATCCTTTAAGAATATGGAGAAAACACCACCTTTGGAACTTCCGGCCGTATTCTGGGACCGAAAGGTATGGAATGAGTTGTATCCTGGGAGCGCAGGGGTGCTTTCTGCCTCTTTAAACCAGGTCTCTGTTACAGCACAGATGTCGACATTCTCCATTTTGAGGAGAGCCTCGAGTGAGTGCATCTTGAGATTTAGACATCTAGCACTGAGCAGCATGACCCTCAGATTGCATTTGTTTGTAGCTGCTACGGTGGAATTTTGGTCTTTGGTACACTACCTAAAAAAGGCACTATAGGGATGGCAAGAGCCTTAGACAGTACCCAGAATCCCAGGGGTCTCAATTGTATTACTAAATGTTACTAAATGTAACTTTGTCTGATTATGTTTTAACAAAAATAATTTTTTGAGAGGAGGGGACAGCTACAGATTCTGTGCCCATGCAGACATTTTATTTATTTATTTATTTTTCATATTCTAGCTTCAGAATTCTACCTAGTGTTAATCAGGTATGAATTTTTTGGATTACTTCAAATTGCTTCAAAGGGTTGTGATTATGGTTTAACAAGGAGGGACTGATTAACTAGAAATTATGTCTGCCTATCTGCTTCCTAAAGCTTCTTCTATCTGGTTGCTTAACATTCATAGGTTCATACGTTCATAGGTTCATAGGTGTTTACTAGGCTAATGACCACAAGGGCCTTTTTAAGACTAGCCATGCATCCCACATCTCTGACAAGTGCTGGTACCTCTGATAAGTGTAAGCAGGGGCTTGGGAGAGGAAACATTTTCAAGTAGGGGCCTGGGAGATGAACCATTTACAAATTTCCTGTGTCCATTATAGACATAGATACCAAGCCAGGGATGAATTTCCTGTTCCCCATACAATTGTCCAAGTTACACTTGAATTGGGTTAGGGAGAAACTCTGCTTCACATGGATGGTGAGCCTGTTCCAGAGATGGGGTAGTTTCTGGTATACACATCTGTCTCTCTAGAATGTCCTATTTATATCACAGGCAAGGTTTAAGCATTTAGAATGGGTAATTCTGGTGATTTTGTTTTGTGGATATGTAGGAGGTCCATCAGAATGGGGTCTGACAATGCCCTGTATGCCCAGGCATAGATTTCCTCTCAACAGCATGCAGGAGACAGAATACAGTGATAGGGCCTTGAGGAAGACTGCATGAGACATTTTACTTATGCCCTGTATTCAGTTTGTGAGGAACCTCTGTGGATGTTCCATTTGTTGGATATGCCTGGTTAGATACATACCAAAGCGGACATTGTAGTCAGTGATAGATTTGATGAATACCAAATACAGTGGAACAATGACTTCTTAGACCTTGATGACATACCTTTGTTTATAAGTTGCACAGCATAAAATGAGTTCCTCACTACTGTAGACACATGATGGTCAAAGGCTAGATTACTGTCTATGTGTGTCCCTAAGTCCCTGACTACTGGGTCAGCTCTAAGGGGTATGTAGTTACCAGGGATGGATGACTTCCTGAAGGATACTATTATGCATTTCCTGGCATTTAGTTTTAGTCCATGGCTCTGACACCAGTTGTTTGTCTGTGTCAGCCCTTCCTGGAGAATATTTGTGTCAGTGTGGGTTTCAATGACAGCTCCTAATTTGCAATCATCTGCAGTTTTAGTCAGCCAGAGACCATTGACATTGGCCTTGACTTCAGAGAAGTAAATGCCAAAAAAGAGTTGCCCAAGAACTGATCCCTAATGGACTTCGCTTTTGACTGGCCTCTTTGTAGAGGTGGACTCCCAATTCTAACTTCCTGGGTCCTGTCTGAGAGCCAGTTTGCTATCCACCAAGTGACTTACCAGTTTGTACATAATCTTTTGAGTTTGTCAAAAATGCCCGAGTGTGGTAGTGTGCCAAATGACATTTGGCTATCCACCAGGTGACATACCAGTTTGTACCTAATCTCTTGAGTTTGTCAAAAATGCTAGAGTGTGGTATTGTGCCAAAAGCCTTGACCAGGTCAAGGTAGGCAGTGTGAACCATCTTCCTTCATCCATTGCTTTGGTGACCTTCTCAAAGAAGTCCACCAGGGTGATTAGGCATGACCTGCCCTTGATGAAACCAAACTAGGTTGGGGCCAGTGTCTGGAGGTTTACTATATCATTATTGATCATTTCCATGATAATTCTTTCCATGGCTTTGCATATCAGTCTAGTGAGACTTATGGGTCTGTAGTTTTCAGGGTCTGTAGATGGCCCACCTTTGTGAAGAGGGATGACTGTTGCCATTCTCCATTCATAAGGCAGAAAGCCTGTTTGGAGGCTACAATTAAATAGCAATTCCAGAGACCTGATAGGTCATGTTTCATGCTATTTAGAAGGCATCGTGGGATATTGTCTGGGCCCAGTGATGCATTGTTCTTGGCTTTACAGAGAGCATTAAGGACCTGTTCCCTAGTGAGAGCAGAGGGAGGTTATATTGGATGATATTTCCTGAGGGAAGTTTGAGGGGGAGAGAGAGGTAAAGTTGGAGCTGAATTTGTCAACCAGTAGGTTTGTATATCATCTGGCTCTGTATAGGTGGCTCCATTTATAATGAGCTCTGTGCACAACTGTGTATTGCCTTTGAGGTTGCAGATATAGCTAAAGAATGCCTTGTGGTTGTCCTTGGCCTGGGAGGCTGAATTTACCTCACATTTGGCTTTGGTAGACTTTATTTGTCCTCTGGTTTGTTTGTTTAGTTTGATGAGAGTGCTTTTATCCTGCTAGGTGCTGCACCTCTAAGTTTTTGCCATGATTTTCTTTCTTTTCCTATACAGCCTATTGATTTTGTGATTCCATCAGGGTGGCTTGTTTTTTGAGTCAGTTCTGTACTTCTTCTTCGTGGGTACAGCTGCCTCTATGCAGTTATTAACATGCTTGAATACTGTTTCTTTGAACAGTTCTGCATAGGCAGTGTTCTCAGGGTTTGTGGGGGCTTGAACTTTTCCCAGATTATCACTTAATAGCAGGAAGTTAGCCTTAGAGTAGTTCCTGAATATTCCAAGGTTAGCTGGGGTCCAGATTTTATTTCTACTTCAAAGGAGACTATTTTGTGATCTGACTTTACCAGGGAAGACATTACACTAGGGAGTGTGCAGCACTCTACCATATTAGTGAGGACCATATCCTGCATGGTTGCACCCCTGTTGGTGTATCGACAGTCTGGTCCAGGGAGTTTGTGTTTACAAAATACATGAATTTCTGTGCCTGTACATTTGGTGTTGTATAGTATTCCCAGTTAAGAGTGGGGTAATTAAAGTCACCCATGAATATGGTATTGGGTTGGATGCTGAGCTTTTTCAATTAGTTTAAGTACATGGTATTGTTTTCCCTGGGTCATAGACAAGGACCTATACCTCACAAGGAAATGTTATTTGATTTTGCTGATGGTGATTTGAACATTGAGTAGCTCAAGTGTATTGTCCTGTTTGACCAATGTTTTACTTTCCCATACATAGCCACAATGGATAGAAATTATTAGTTTGCTCCTTGATTACCTGCTTAATCCAGTTTGAGGTCATAGTAGAGTCAATGCCTTTCCTAGAAGTCGCTAGGCACAAACCAGGAAAACTAAACCTGAATGGGTGCCAGCTCTTTGTGGGATGCACACTCACTCTTACACCTCTTGTTAGCCAAAGGGCAGTTTGGAGGAATGTCATTTCATCTAGATTACATCTTCATAGTACTTGGCAAAGCACAGTTTGGCACAGATAGGATGTGTAGACTCTATACAAAAGGTACCAACACTCAGAAGTGAACTGGGGAACCAAGCACTGTAAGACAGCCACACAAACTTGTGTGCCACTGTGCCAGCCTGCACCGGAGACATGACCCATGAAATTCACAGAAACAGATTATGTTTCTTTTGTAGAGTGTGCTGCCAAATGTTTGTACTCCCTATGACTCTACAATACTTATTCCTTGCCATCTTGAACTGCTAACAGTTTCTTTCTTACACGTTTAAAAGGTAAAATGCTATATCCTTTTAGCCACATTATGCATGAATAAATATATCTTTAAACATCAGCCTTCTATTTTTGCACTGCTCCCTTTTTACTGCTAAGAGGTGACCTGTGTCTGGCACACACGGCATCCTCTGACCCATTACTGATGGATTTACTGCATACCAGCCAGTCAAATGGCATCAGAAATACTCAGTATACACATCTAACACTCTTCTGCAACATCAACAGAACAGTTTTGAGTGACAGGAATTTCTCACAGAGAATAACACTGCTCTGGAACAGACTCCCCATCCACATAAAACAAAGCTCATCTCTGCCCATATTGGATCTATGGATGGGAAACAGAAAATTTACCTCAGGACTGCCCCCTGTACTACCAATGAACAGAGGCAGCTCATAAATGCTTTATCTTACACATGGATCCCCTCAAATTATCTATGCTATGATCCCAGTTAGTTTCACTAGGTGTAATATATAATTATCAACCATGGGATAGGTAAGGCCAATCAAACACCAAAGAGAATAGGTTAATTCCAACAACAAAAAAGGAAATTGGCTAAGCTTAAAATGGCCCACAATGGCACGTCGCCTAGTACTTACCTATGAACCTATGAAGATCTGAACACAAACTCTGCTTAGACCAGTTCAGAATTTGTCCGACTCCTTTGTATTTCTATAATACTTGCGATTGTGAATTTGCATTAAGCATGATTATTTGTTTCCACACATAGAAAGTAGAAGAAATAGATTGAAGCAGTCCCTTTAAGCTTTATTAACTCATGCACAGACACAAACACAGATAAACAGGCATGCACGCACATACACACATACCCGCATACACACACACACACACACACACACACACACACACACACACACACACACACACACAAACAGGCACATCAGGCACACACACACATGCGAACACATACACAGACATACACACAAACACACAGAGGCATATCAGGCACACACGTTTGCATACAAACTGCAAACACACGCGCGCGCACACATCCTCGCGTGCACACACAAACATAGCACACATATATAAGAAGATGTGCTAAGGAGAAGCAGGAGACATTAAAGAGTTATGTCTCAAAAGTGACTGTGACAAAGAAGATTTGTCTGTAACACTTCTGCAGGGGAATACAGAACAAGAGTCAGCAGAGATGTTCGGGGAACAAGATTAGGAGAACCTTTGAGAAAAACTGTCACCAGATTCACATATCTAGAGAGAGTGGGTTTTTCATCAGCTACAAATGCCATTGAAAGCCCAGGCTCTGTCTCAAAAGTGTTTACAATATGGACATGCATTAACTCAGGCAGTTCGGCATTATCATAGTTCATGAACTGTGATAATCTGAAATGCAACAATGTCTTTAAAATGTGAAATCAAGCAGCTTTTTAAATTGATATTTGACTGAATATTCTGTCTGCTGAAACCGAATGCTTTTGCTATTAGTGCAAAATGTAATTTTACTAATAGTTATACCTAATAACAGATATTGTTAAAGCAATTAAATAGTATAAAATTTGTAGTATTTACTATTAAAAGTACAGTATTTTTACTTCTGCAAAGGGAAGAACTACTTTTTCTTTTAAGATACTTGTTCTCTACAGCATACATACTATAGGTGCATTGGTCATGTGATACATTTGTGTATCCTTGTGTAGTGTGAACAGACAGCACTTCACCTTATGTCATCTCATTGTTTCTGATATTATGTTCGCAGATGTTACAGTGTGGGTCATATTTATGTCATCTTTTAGTACTCAGATCCTACTTTTCTGCTCAGTTGTCTTTTCTCAGTGAGTCACATGGTTTCAATATCAAAATCCCATCATGGTTTTATAACTTCTGACTGATACTGTCTTAAAACTCAGCATATTTAGACTGGCAGAGTGATAGTCTGATTTCCTGACAGGTGTGCTGAAGACTATGGTTTCGGTGACACAGGAGGAGAGATTCTTAGTAGTTACAGTAAAGCAAGCTGTGGTCTAACATAACATGCATGGCTAATATCTGTGCTACAAAGTAATTCCAGGACAGCATGCTCCAGAGTAATAATGTTGTAGAAGCAGTAACATGACAGTATGGCAGCAGTGCTGAGGGAAGGTCCCTGTTGACAGGACAGTATGGTGGCAGTGCTGAGGGATGGTCCCTACTGGCAGGAGTTTTCTGTCTGTTATGACCTGCAGTAATCTAATTCTTGAATATATCAAGTGAAGTTGCAGATGGCCTTGCCCTCTGTATGGAAGATACAGGGTAACCCCCCCCCCCAATAATACTTTTTTTTACCATAACTTTGATTCTCAACCACAGATTAGCTGATTGTGTTTCATCAAAAGTCAGTGCTGGAAGC
The DNA here is from genome assembly GCF_019279795.1 of Protopterus annectens. Classification (NCBI taxonomy): domain Eukaryota; kingdom Metazoa; phylum Chordata; order Ceratodontiformes; family Protopteridae; genus Protopterus; species Protopterus annectens. Next base: position 229,851,266 of record NC_056743.1, on the reverse strand, counting down.
TGTTATGCCTTGAAAACATATCTTATGTTGACACGAGGGTTTCAGTCACCTGCTATGTATATCCACCTCCTCCCCACATACTGTTTTTTTTTTTTAATTTCTGTTTTTCATGAAACCTTTTTGCAAGCTATGAATAATGTGATTTTTTTCCCCACATGAAGCAGAGGTAATCCATTAAGTGCAGGGGGGAAAATGTAACCACGTACTGCATTAGAGTTAACTATATATATTAACTACAGGACAGAAGGAAAGCCCCTTCATTCCTAGATCTTTAAATAAGCTATTCAGTTTATCTTGTACTGAAGTAACCACAGAGTTAGTATATAATGCTCATGAGAAAGGGTTGGATCCCCACAGAAGAAGATATTTTGTTACATTACATTTGCCAGATGGCCATAAGCTGAGCTTGTCTGCCTTTTAAGTACGGTCAGAATTTTTTTTTTTCAAAAGTGGATGCTTTAATAGATTCAATTTCAGAGATGCAGAGGTCAAGAAGTCATACTTTCAGAAACTTTATATGGATAAATGTTCTATAAACATTGCTTCAGCACTTGGCAACACTGAATTTTTGCACATAATGCATATTGATCCAGAACATGTATTCTTTTTGCAAACTAAGAAATGCAGGAGTACAAACTAGAAAGGCTAAGATAACTAGACAGCGGGTGTTGTAATTTGGATGACTTACAGTTTAACAAATAAATAAATAAGTAACTAAGGCAACACATTTTTCTGTAGTTCCTTAGAGAAGAAATAGTTTACATACATGAGCTGTGAACATGACCCTTAGACTATGTGGCTTGTTGCCATAATATCATGTGTTACTTAAACAGATATGTTAAACTTAAATGAATTCATTGTATGGTTGCATTGTTAAGGCCTCCACTGTTTTGTTCATATGGAACTGGTCATGCAGACAGGCATTGTATGATTGCACAGATGTCCTTTAATGCGCTGTGTACAGTTTTTGCCACTCATACTGCACACTATGAGAATGGCAGATGAGGAAAGCAGAAAATTGTAAATGTGACCACGATTAGTTGTACAGGGAAAGTGGGTTCTTAAAGTGATCAGTAAAGTAATATTTTTACACCACATTATAATTTTTGCTATTAAATCCAGTATATCCCTCCAGGTTATATGGGAGATTTGTTTTTCAGTATATACTGATGTAGTGGTAGGTTTCATTTTTGTGAAGACATTGCAGGGATATGTGTTGGCACATTACATAACTCATGATGCCTGCATTAGCCGGATCTTTTCTGACAGTGATGTTTTTAAAAAGTGGAAAGCTAAAGATAACTGCTAATGAAATCATAACAATATACAACAATGCACTACCATACTGCAATTATAAATCATTTCCAACAATGATATTATTTCTTCTGCGGCTGAGACTTCAAGCTTTTACTATAAAATATCACCATCATGTGTGTGTCTCATTAATCCTTCAGGTCTCATGGATGTGCACAATACATGACTTACAGTACAACAGTACAATCTTATTGTATTGCATTGCTACAAGTACTGATCCTCAGTGAGAGCATGAATAATGGGGCTCTGGGTGTAATCTAAAGTTCTCCTACTAGTTTATCAAGGGGAGTCAAGAATTCTAAAATTCAACTAGCAGAGAACAGCAAACTAGGCAAGCTAATATAGAACATGGCAACCCAGCTTTGAAATTGATAAGCCTTTAAGAGAGAATATTTTACTAAGCAGTGAGCAGTTTGGCTGATCATTGTTGATTAATTTATGTGTAATTATTTATCATGGATGTGACACTGTATAAGCAGTTGAAAAAAAACTTCAAACACTTTGGATGCTAAGAATCCCAAAGATTTGTCATTCATGATATCATAGCAGGATGCATAAAACCAAACATAGTTTAATGATCATATAACAAAGTGACCGCTATCACAAGTGCTTCATCAGACATAAAATAACAGTTATAAAGCCATTTTTAAAGCTAAGCATCACAAATAAAGAGCCTATCAGCTGTGACTGTGTGCTATGTTCAGAGGAATGTATCACTTTTTCACCCTGATTACACATCTGTATTACCTTTTTTTTCCTAAGTATATTTATTAACTGTAGCAGCGTTTTAAAGTTAAATTTTGTGTAGCATTGCATTTATACTACTGTGCTACAGTAAATGCAGATGTCGTAGTCTTAACAGTTTGTATTTATATTGTTTGAGTTTCTCTTTCTGTCCTCGCTAAAATACCTCCATCTATCTTTTGTCTGCTAAACCCCATATTTGGTGTAAATTTTTAATATTATTTCTCTCCTCAGCTATCGGTCAAGTTTGTCTTTTTCATCTCCATACTGACAGCGTACTGTTAAAAGTCTTGCATTTTGCATTAAATGGTTGCAATGAAACTCGCTCATCACACAGCTCTGTCCTCTTACCGTGCAGTATCTCCTTATCTGCAAACTATGTTGGCTTAGTTTTTACATTTTACAATATACTTATTTAAGGCATTATATACTGTACTCTCTAGCAAGTTGGTATGCTATAAAGTAGCTTGGCAGCAAGGAACCCCCATTTCTCCCATTTCTTAATAGACTGCCTGTTAGTTTCAACAAACTTGTGTGTATTACATGCTGGACTCTAGCCTGTGTTAAGATATTTCTTACCCAGCCTGTTTTAAGTTATTTCTTACCTGATAGTACTATACAACAAAACCTCTTATTCTTACTATGAACAGTACATAGCCTTATTCTGTTAGAGTTTTTAGTGATTGTGCTTGACTCTGGGCTTGGCTCTAGCCACACCTACATAGAGTGCTGTAAACTCTCATAACCCCCATCCCACCATATATACCTCATATGTATTTTACCACAAGGTGGCACTGCTCCCCCACTTACTGATTAAGATCTCCTATATCTATTTTCCTTCTCTCTCAAGCTATCCCCCACTCCCATTCATACTTGCTCCACTGGCCTGCTTTGACTTGACGTAAGCTGTACTTCACCACCTTATCCCCTCAGCCTTATTTTCCCCTGCTGTCCCTGTACTTCTGTCACAAAGCACACTTTTCTGCTTCAGCTGGCTGATTGGTTTCAGCCAGCCACCTTCTCTTTAGCTCTTCCCGTTCCATTTGCCCTATGGGCTCACTAAGCTCCCCCTACCCTGCCCCAATTCCCACCCACTCCCAGTACTCCTACCTTTATTGGAACCCTAAACCCCTCCCTCTCTCTATCAACCAATCCACCTCCTCTACAGCCCCACCCCCTTTTCCTCCACCTGCCTATCTCAGTCACTCCTCCTATCCCACCTAAATCCCTAATTCATCTCCCACTACTATATCTTTACACTTATCCAGCGTGCCTGGACTCCTATCTCAAACCATTCTCACCCCAACTAACTGCATTTTAGTCTTACTCCCTTTATATCTCACTACCTCCTGCTCCCACAACCTACTCCACCCACCCTTCCTATCCTATCCCCCCACTCCCAACCTCCTTTCATATCACTCAAAAACACACTTCCACAACATATCCATTTTACTACTTCAACCCAATCCACTCCATTACTTTAAAATAAAATTATTTCCCAGCTCAACGAAGTACTATACTCCTAAGCTAATACTTTACTTCCCACAACTACTAAACACCAAATCAAAAATACTACTACCCTTCCTCAACTACCTCTGCTTAGCTGAAGACATACATCCAAATCTTGGAACAAACACTACCTGTACTGCTAATCTCCCCACCTCAAACTATAAAGCTTACCATAAATACATCAAATTCTTCACCATTAATGCACAAAGTTCAAGAAATAAAGTAACCCAATTCCATGCTTGGTTGAACTACAACCAACCCGACAGTGTAGCCATTTCAGAAACATGGCTAAAACCTCACATTAGTGACTCTGAAATCTTTCCTCCTGGATTCCAGTCCCTCAGATACGACCACCCAAACAGAAAAGGTGGTGGGGTAGCCTTAATCTACTCTAACCTGCTATCCATCACTCCATACCCTAATCCTATCCCCACATTCAATAATGCAGAACTAATAACAGGCCTGCTAAAAGTAAATATCCACAAAAGCATTTGTATCATTTCTCTTTATATCCCCCCTGTTAACAACACCACTACTCTGGAGGACATACTCCTCTGGACCTCGACCAATATTAAGCAGCAGACCTATATACTTGGAGACGTAAACATCGATTGGAATAAAATCAATAACCCCAATCCCACCATATCCATCAATCTATTTAACTATACACAAATTACTAACTCCATCACCAGGCCCAATAAAACTAACCCCTAGGTACCACACTAGACTGGATCCTAGCTTCTCATCCCAATAAAATCTTAAACTCTGGCATCACACCCGACCCTATAGAAGACCACTTGCCAGCATTTATCTACCGAGCTACCCACTACTCTCCTCACCTACACCAAGTCATCCACACACGTAACCTCACAAAATCTGACCCAACTACCTTCTCTAACTCCCTGAAACAAACAAATTGGAACCTACTAAAACCCTTCCACTAGATAATGCCATAGAATTTTTCAACTCCTCCTTCTTAAACATCCTCAACTCCCTAGCACCACCAAGAACAAAAAGAATAAAAACCAAATCCGCCCCTTGGCTAACCAAAGATACCAAAAAAACTTATGCTACAAAGAGATAAATCCTGGAAAACATACCATCAAAACAAGCAGCCTAAAACTTTTCTTAAATATAAACAACTCCGCAACCTTGCTAAAAAACAAATCATCAGAGACAAAAAGTCCTAGTATATTAAACTCCAATCTAACCAATCTAAAAGCCCAAAACAATTCTGGAACTCCATTAATTCTCTTCTCAACCCAGGTACCAAAAGCAACCCCTGCCCTGACACCAGCAAATCTGACCCTGAAATAGCCTCTCTATTCAACTCCTTCTTCACCAACTCCATAGTTGAATTGACCAAAACCTTCCCTAACAATAACCCCTCCCCTCAATCCACCCTTTCATCACCACCACCTACAACACCCCCCGCCCCAACCCTCCACCTATATTCAACCTTAAACCCATCTCAACATCCTATATAAAAAAATTACTCTCCAAATTAAAACCTTGCTCCAATGCCCCTGACAATATTCCTTCCTAAAAATAGCCACAGATGGTATCGCTCTTCCCATTAGCATCCTGATCAATAGATCCATGCTAGAATCTTATGTTCCCAAACTATGGCACACTGCCTTCATTCTACCTCTCCATAAAGGAGGCAAAAACAATAACATCTCCAACGTCCGGCCCATAGCCATCCTCTCCCCAATTTCCAAACTACTAGAAAAATGCATTCACATTCAGCTCCTGCCATTCTTAGCCAATAACCAACTTATCACTCTAACCCAACACGGCTTTATCCAGGCAATAGTACAACCACTGCACTTCTCTCCTTCCTAGAGACAATAAATCTTGCCCAGGACTCTGGAAAAATAGTTTCTACTGTTCTTCTAGATCTGTCCAAGGCATTCAATACCATCTCCCACACCCATCTCCTAAACCATCTCTCCGACCTTAATCTCGCACAGAATACCTTATTCCGGTTCTCTAGCTACCTCTCCAATAGATCTCAAGCTGTAAAAAGGGGGACAGGCACCTCAACCTTCCTTCCCACCACCACTGGGGTCCCCAGGGATCCATACTTGGTCCAATGCTGTTTAACATCTTTATTAACAATTTCCACAAAGCCATACTCAATACCAAAATTGTACAATATGCAGACAATTCCACATTAATCTGCAGTGCACCAACCTCCCAGAGCTTCAGACACTGACCCAAGCTGCTTTCTCTACCACTGAAAATTGGATGCTTCAGAATCACCTCTCACTAAACACCAATAAATCCAAAATACTATTATTCTCTCCCTCAAAAGCTACCCGTCTTCTAAAAATTCATTCCAAATCATTAGCCAAAATAACTCTACTATAGAGGTTGTTCAATTTGCCAAACTACTTGGGGTCACTATTCATGAACACCTGAAATTCGACACTCACACACAGCAAAACATTAAGAAAATCTATATAAAACTTGGTATGCTATACAGGAACATCCAATTTCTCTCTCCTTCCACCAGACAAACACTTGCCACTACCTATCTACTCCCCTCACTAATGTATGGCGCTCCTCTATTAACGAACCTATCTGCCACACTCACTTCAAAATTGGAAGTCTCTTATAATAAGATTTCTAAATTTGTCACCAAAGCCAAATACTCCTCCCATCACTGTATTGCCCTTAATTTATTACACTGGCTTGAACTCTCCAACCATCTAGACTATCTTCAGATTACCACAGCCCACAAACTAATCTTTCAACCCTCTAAGTGCCCTGCTCTATGCAACATCCTTCTCCCCTACACCCCTCAGAGAACTCTCAGATCTACTCACCAAAACCTAATCTTTGTCCGAAAACCCAGTCGCCCTGCTGGTCAGACCCTGCTATCCTTTTCCTTAGCAAAACAATGGAATTCTCTTCCTTCCTCTCTAAGGACCTGTGCAAACTTTGAAAACTTTAAATCTCAGTTACATTCCTACCTTTACTCTAACAGAAAATGCAACTGCATTCTCCCCACCTAGTCCTATAAGTCTTTCTCCACCTCCAAACCTCTGTCCAGCTATGATTACTAGCCTCTCTAGCTATGATCTGTAGGCTACCACACACATGTACATATTGCAAATATCAAATTTGTACCATGTACCTAAGAATCTACACCTGCTCTCTAGCATGAAACATAATTGTAAATTGTTCTTTTCTATATTGTATCTGTATCTAAACTTTGTAACATGAAGCTTTTCTCCCTGGGCCTCCACTGAAAACGGGCTCTCTGAGCCCAGTGGACATCCCAGTCATCAAACTGGAAATAAATAAATAAACAAATAAATATATACATTACTTATGCAAATTAGCTGCGGTGGTGGTGCAGCAGTAGCGTTGTTGCCTCACAGTAAGACGTTGTCCTGTTCGATTCTCAGCTAGAGTGTCTTCTGTGTGGAGACATGCGTGAATGGGCGTACCTTCGTTGAAGGTTGTGCGTCAGGGACAGCAGCTCGGCACATAAAAATCTACTGCCAATCATTAGCGGACCGGAGTTCCGCTGTGGCGACCCCTAACTGGGAAAAGCCGAAAGACACAACAACTTATGCAAATTCCTGGATTTTAGTATGGGTTTTAAAGAGACCCTATCATTAAGCCCAGATCTCTTATTAACGTTAGTTCTAAGTATCCAATACAACTCTCTCTCCTCAGTGTAATTTTTCAAGTCAATCCCCATGGTCCTTTAAACACTATTTCAACTGCCTTGAACATAAAAGTATGTAATGAGCCACATTCCATCACATGCTTTGCCAAAGCATTCATCATATCACCTCTTTTTAGGGCATATATATGCTCACGTACCCTTTCATAAAACATGCAATTTGTTTTACCTAAATAAAAACTGTCACATGCTGTACAGATGGCTAGATAAATGATGTTACATGTCTTACAATCAGCGTGTGCTCTAAATACAAAATATTGCTTATAAACAAGATGTACAAATGAATTAAAACTATCCATGTACGGACAGTACTTACATGAACCACAGGGAAAGGTACCATAGACAGCTCGTTGAGCTAGAGACACACCCTGGGAGTCCCTATAGCAAAGACGTCATTTAAGAGACCTCTTATTCTTGTACCTAAACAAGGGTCTCTCACCCACCATGCGGTCATCCATAGTTAAGATATTCCAATTAGAACGGATGACATCACAAACCTTACCAGAGTCACTAGCATAGGAAAGGATAACAGGTATGCATACATCTTTAACACCAACATTGACATCATTCAAACTATTGGCCTCGGAAAAATAGGGCCTAGCCCTATCCTTCCTTAAATTCTTAACTTCACTGACCATCCCTGCTACTTCAAGAAGAGTATATCCCCTAGCCAAAAAATCTTTAGACAAAGTACTTAACTCACGCAAGAACCCTTCCTCACTGTTGTTCAAATGAGAAATCTTCATACCCTGACCCTTTAGGATATTCTTATGGACATGTGGTGGATGCATACTGTGCCTCTGAAGGACAGTACTCTTTCTATAGGGCTTCCTGTAGTCTAGTGTCAAAGCCTCCCAACATGTTTTTAACAATTAACACATCCAAAAACATAACCTCAGTGTTAGAAAAGGTTGATGTAAACCATAAAAAGGATGTTGTGGTGTTCAAGTAACTCATAATAAATTCTTGCAATTGTAACTCATCACCTCCCCACAGCAAAATCACATCATCTTATCAGGCTACTGAACCTACTGTTAAAAACACTACCTTTCCTCCCAGCATGCTAAAACCATATTGGCGTAGCTGCTGACACACACAAAGTGCCCACAGCTATGCCTTTCTTTTCTAAGCAGCATTGCTCCTGAAAAAAAGAATATTATTCTCTAAAATCACTTCCAAGAACAAGCAAAGAAGTTCAATTTGTTTTTCATCAATATCACTATGGGCTGTCAACAACTGTTTAACCATGCCTATCCCATCTGAATTGGGAATACAGGTAAAAAGTGACTCAACATCCAGTGTTGCTAGCATGCAAGATTTCAAAACATCACCCTTAATTTTTGACCAAAGCACACAGATCCTCCAGAAACTGTTTAGTGTCATTCAATTCTGTTTCCACTTTTTTAAGGATAGAACGCAATTGTTTATCCACATATATAGAAAATGGCTCTGTTAACTATTTCCTACTGGACACAATAGGACTAAATGGAGGAGAAATCATACTTTTGTGGACCTTTGGGAGGCCACGGAACACAGGAATTACCAGATGGTCAACACTTAAATATTTAGAGAGTTATTCAGTGATCAAAAAACTCTCAAGACAATGACGAATGGTGAAAAAAAACAGTACAATGTATGTTCCATACATAATCAAAGTCGACTTTTTCATAAACCGTCATATCATTCAACATGGAAGTAATGGTGGACACATAATACTCACGATCTAAAACAACAACGGTACCCCCTTATCTGCCATCTTAATAACTATGGAAGTGTCATTCTGTAGATCTAGCAGCAGTTGCTTTTCACTGGCATTCAAGTTGTAAAATTTAAAATTCTTAGACATCGCATTGCCTGCAACATGCATATTAGAAAAAAACATAAAACAACTCCTGTTTACATTTTTTACTAAAAACTTCTAAAACGGGATCTAATAAATGCTGATAAACACTAGGTTTCCTAAAAACATTGCCATAGTCTAGCATTAAAGTATTTGCAGTAAAAGTCATTTTCAAAGCTATATTGTGGACAAACAGTTTCAAGTTAACCAAAACATCAGAGAGTTCTGACTTCTCTGCTGGTATAAATGTTAATCCTTGCTGTAAAAGAGACTGCTTAGCTTTAGACAGTACCTTGTTTTAAAAATTGTAAATTATGGACTCGAAGTCCTTCACCACATCTGATTCAGGGTAGTAGCTTGAGTTCCTTCTAACTGTTGGCTTCTCTTCTTCCTGCCTCTGCTCAGTGACCTCTCTCTCACCCATTCGCTCGTTCTCATCCGTTTCACTGGTACGGGTAACTTGAGGTCGCCAAAAACCTGCTGGGAGGGAGGCACCTTCCTTCTGACATCAGGCTGAGTATGCCCTAAGGTCCTGCCTGCTTGTAAATCCATTGAAGTTGGCCCTTGTGATAGGGCAGTCGTGGATTCATTGGCTGCAGCTCCATCTGTAGTCAAAGAAACCAAATCAGTGTTATTCAATGCAGCCGCTCCTGCTGTAGAGTTAGATGGAACATTGATTTTATCTGTTTGTGTCTCAGAAAATGTAGGCCAAGTGAATACATGGCCACGAGCAAAATCATCAATATCACGGCTCAACTTTTTCAGCTTCTGAGACTTGAGCCTAGCCTCATATGCAGTCACATTATCAACTATCTCATCTATAGCTGAAAGGCAAGCCTCCCTGTCATTAGCATTAAGTAACCGCTGTTTCTTCTCCTCTACTGCTCTCAAGAAGTCTTTCTCAATGGACATAAAAAATCAATGAGGAGGCATATGTAATTGAAGCTATGTTCTGTATTCAATTGTTGCCACTTGGATAACAAATCAACATAACTGTCACCATAGGTATGCATAATCATAATCCTGATTCCCAGAGGAACTACATGATGGAACAAACACGCCTCCATGTGTAGCCTCTGCCACTTCAAACACTTAAGTTTGTATAGGTCGTTCTCTATAGCTTTCAAATCCTGTGGTGAAGGCAGTTTAATATTGCAGTCCTGACTTCGACCATGACCTTTGGAAGCTTGGCAACAAGTTAACCAAGGATTATCCTCTAAACATACAGTCTGTGCAGTCTATCACCTTGCATACTCCACCTTACCACATTATCAGAAGTATAATCTGTAGCTTCAATATGACCTTCTGCCATGCCCTCCAAGGAAGAAAAAACACAGGAATTAGCAAACAGACAAAAAACCTCCAATGGGCACTGCTGTTGAACCTCAAACAAATTGCTGCACAAGTAGTAAAACCTAGAGGAAACTCCAGAGACACAGCAGGATGAATAAAACCAAACATAGTTTAATGATCATATAACAAAGTGAGCACTTTCGCAACAAGTGCTTCATCAGACATAAAATAACAGTTACAAAGCCATTTGTAGATTTGTCATTCATGATATCATATTTAATGCATTAAGGAATGGTGAATCGATACACTTTTATTCTGTTTTTTTTTTCAACTACTTTTTAATTACTTGTTTGTGTGTGTTTTTAATAAAGAAGATTTGACTTGAACCAGCTTGTGCTTCCCTACTTTCATTAGTGGATTTATACTTTGGAAAGTTTTAAAGAAAGTATTTCTACCACCTGTATTATTTTTGATTTTTATTAGGTATCTTAATTCTAGGGAACCTTAGATCTTCCACACAGAGAAGTTTCCTCATTATTTGTTTTTGGACCCACTATATTGACATAATGGGTTTGTGAGACATGGAGGGATACCACAAAGACTATTTGTTTAAGTTCATATTCCCCTTACCTTTCCCAAACTGAATTTCTCTTGAATGTAAAATCTTTTCAGTACGGCCACTCATTCAAAATGCTTAATAAAGTGACTCTTTAGTTTCATACTTCTATATATTATAGATCTTTTTAACAGAAAGACAAATAGGCCATGAAGACCTAAGAGCTAAAAGAAAGATTAAAACTATGCCCCATGAACACTTTTCAAGAAT
>NC_056743.1:229677540-229835040 GCF_019279795.1 Protopterus annectens | reverse complement strand
AACTGCAAAAATGTAATAACAGTGCACTCTGCTGTAGGAAAGCTGATAAGTCAAGCATTGTGTAATTGTTTAATCACAAAACCCGGAGCCAAGATGTCTGGATGAAGGAATTCTTGCTTTTATAATAACAGCAACACAAAGAAAACCAGTGAATGAACCAGGCAGTCCAAAAAATGAATGATTCATAAAACAACAGATTTAATATAGGTAAGCGCTTTCGCATACAAGCTTCTTCAGACCATATAAAGCAAATAACAGTCAGAGTACATTTAAATACTATACAACTTCCAATCAGCAGTCACTGAGGTCATGACACCTTATTTTAAAAGGGCAGACACAATAAAAATCACACACAGAAACTATACTATTAAAAGACTAATGACCTAACAAACATGTATAAAAATTATTAAATATATAAAACAGTTGAAAATGGCATAAAAATCATTTGTCAGTTAAACATAACTAACTGAAAGTTTTCTGGATTACAACACAGGCTTGATGGAGGCTCTCTCATTAAGGCCCTTGCCTCTATCAGCCCTTAACCTTAAAATCCATTTTAGCTCCTTGCTTTCAGTCAAGTTGCAGATATCACCTTCGCGTAAGGTCGGTCTGACCAGGTGTATAACTATAAACTTGAAGACATGATTATCTCACTGCACAATAACATGCTTAGAAAGAGCATTGGTCTGTGATCTAGCCCCAATACTATACATATGCTCTCTGACCTTGTCTCTTAATAATCTGTCCATTTTTCCAATGAAGAATGACTGACACACCATGCACATAACTAAATAAACTGTATGCTGTGTTTTACAGTCTGCAATGGTCTTAAAAATGAAACGTTCTCCTGTATCAGGATGTGTAAAATCCCCTGTGGTATCCAAATAACCACAAAAGTTACAGTGTCCACACGGGTGGGTACCAACATTATCCTGAATATAATCATCATCCTTAACCTTATGGTAACATAGCAATCTCTTCATATTGCATTTATTCTTATTTAAAAACCTGGGATCATTCCCCAATATCCTCCTCACCACCAGGTCCACGGTGAGGACCGCCCCCAGTTCTTATTAATAATTTCCAAAACAGGTTTCACATCCGTCGTTTAATGCATCGGGATCTTCATCCCACTAAATATGGACATGTTCGCCTGATTATTTTCAGCATTAATAGCATGTGAATAATAGGGCCTCGCTCTCCCTTGTCTCAAGTCACTAAGACTCTGAAAATTCCTATCAACCTCTGTGGGGCTATACCCTCTATCAACAAACTTCCCTTTAAGTTCTATCAACTCTCAATTAAATCCTTCTTTCGAGGCATTAAGCCTAGAGGCTCTCATCCCTTGCCCTATAATGACATTCTTAAAGACATACTGGGGATGCATACTGCCCCTATGTAGCAAGGTGTTTCTATAGCAGTTCTTCCTGTACACCCCTGTGTTCACTAAGCCATTATTCAACCGCTCAACAAACACATCTAGATACACAGTCCTATCCTGGGAATAATTAATTGTAAATTTCAGATATCTATTGGAATTATTAAGTTGCACTAGGAACCTTTCCAAGTTCCCAGATGTACCTGTCCATATAAAAAAAGAGGTCATCTACAAAACATTGATAAAAGGGACATGCCTAGTGTAGGATTCCATAATAAACAGTGTCTCCTCCTCCCAGAGAGCCAAAAATATGTTGGCTTAGCTATGGGCACATGAAGTACCCATAGCTACGCTATTTCTCACACAGAGAACAGAAGAAAGAAATTGTTACAAAAAAGAGAAAAATCCCACGATTGGAGGAGCTCCCTGGTCAGCCTCAGTAAGAAGCTGCGATCCCTCATAAAATCCTCCAAAGCTAGTTACAAAAACAAATTCACCACAGATTCTAAAGACAACCACAAAGCATTCTATAGCTATGTCAAGAATCTCAGTGGCAACACTCAGATCTGCTCTGGGTTCCAGCGCAATGGCACTAAATATACAGAATCAATTGATATTGCCAACATCCTGGCAGATAGGTTCAGTGCTAACTTTACCCCCTCTCACCCCCTAAAGGGCCCATCTCTATACGGAAAGAATGCAAAGCTCCTGTAATCATGGCTGCACAGGTAAAAAACACACTCTCCAAAGCCAAGAACACAGCATCCATGGAACCTGACAGCATCCCAGGCTGCATTCTACATGAACTACAGAATGAACTAGCACCCCCACCTAAGTACCATGTTCAATCATAGCCTCACCTCAGGCTTTGTGCCCACTGAATGGTGCACAGCGATGGTTATCCCACTCCACAAAGGGAGAGCCACCATGGACCCCGGGAACTACCACCCCATTAGCCTGACGAGCCTGGTCTGAAAGGTCATGGAACATATCATCATGGAACTTATAAACAAAGACACTGGTAATTTTCAAACTCTGGACCCCATCCAGTTTAGGTCTGTAAAAGGCAGATAATGTTTCCTAAACCTGATAGACTTCTTTGAAGCAGTCACCAAAGCCGTAGACGAGGGTAAAGTGGTTCACACAGCCTATCTAGATCTCGCCAGCTTTCGACACCATCCCCCACTCTGGAATTACAGATAAATTCACTAAACTAGGTATAAATCCCTATGTCACAAGATGGGTTGCCAACTGGCTCACTGACAGAACCCACACTGTGAAAGTAGCAGACTCCAAATCCGACTTCAGTCCAGTGACAAGTGGAGTACCACAGGGTTCAGTCTTGGGACCTCTCCTGTTTGGTATCTACTTCTCTGAAGTACAGGCTAACACAGAAGCTCTTTGGCTAATGAAGTTCGCAGATGACTGCAAACTAGGAGCCATAATCGAAACTCCTAAGGATGTGGACATCCTATAAAAGGGCCTCACTGAAACAGATGCCTGGTGTCAAAGCCATGGCCTCAAGCTCAATGCCAAAAAGTGCATTGTCATCCCCTTTGGTAAAAACTCTGTACCCATGAACTACCACATAGGCGGTAGTCTACTTAACACCGAAAGTATGATAAGAGACCTTGGGACACAGATGGATAGTAGTCTCTCCTTTGATAATCACATTGCCACAGTAGTCAGGAAATCCTTCTACGTGGCACACCTCATCACAAAAGGTTTCTCATCCAGGAAAAAAGAGGTCATTGTTCTCCTCTACTTATCACTCATTAGACCCATTATAGAGTACAACGCTCCTTTTGGTATGTACCTCACAAGACATGTACAACAACTGGAAAGGCCGCAGAAATACCTCACAAAGAGGATTACCGGCCTCAAACAGATGCCCTATGCAGACCGTCTCAAAAAACTCCAGCTTTACTCCATTGCATAGCGCCTACTCAGAGGTGATCTTTGCCTAACATACAAAGCTATGTCAAATCCAGAGCTGTTGGATATGCTCCACTTAAAGAAATCCCAATCCCTCTGAGCTACATGCTCTAGGGACCTAAACATTGTCACTACAATAAAAAGAATATGCTGGAGGGATAGATTTCTGTCCCAGAGACTTCCCATACTCTGGAATATCTATATCAAACAAAGCTCCTCATTAGCACTATTTAAGAAAAATCTTGATGATTGGATGGGAAATAGGAAATTTACCCCGGGGATCACCTCTGTGGCTCTGCTCAACAGGGGCACAGGAAAATAATTTTATTGGGTGGCGAAAGCCAGGGTACCTTTTTGGCTAGGCTTATATAGGCCCTAGGGTCAATAGCCTAGTACCTACCTATGAACCTAAGTAAACCTGGTCTTCAAATAAAAAAGCATTGTTCTCCAAAATAATCTCCAAAAATAAACATAACATGTCTATCTGTATATCCCCATACTCACTGTGTCTATTGAGATACCTCTGCACTGATTGAACACCCAATGCATTTGGTATAATAGTAAACAGGGACTGTACGGCAAGTGTAACAAAATAAAAATCTGTATCTGATGTTAAAGAACTACTATAGCCATACAAGCACACAGCAAGGGGCAAACATTTATTCCTTATAACTCAAAATTTGAGTTATAAGGAATGCCTACCATTGAAACATCTACAGGCTCATGACACTATCATTATAAGGCATGCTGATAAGGGAGGCCCTGTTGTTGTTATGGATAAACATGCATATATAGACTCTATGTTTCAAATGTTGAGTGCTGACCACTTTTATTGTAGGATAGATGTAGATAGGGTCCATTTTTTACAAGAGAGAATCTTGCATACATTGGAAGATACATTAAAGAGTGGAATAATTAATTTGGAACTGTACAGATTCCTGACAGTGGAGCATTCCCTACTCCCTATCATACAAGGCTTACCAAAGATTCATAAGGATGATCAACAGCCCCCAATAAAGCCTACATTTGCTGGGAGAGGCTGGAGTATGGACCCTTTTTCATTATATGTAGAAAAATGTTTACAACCCATTCTTGATAAAAATATCTACATATTGAGGAATATGAGGCAATTTTTGATATACTTGTATGACTATATTTGTTCTTTAACATCAGATACAGATTTTTATTTTGTTACACTTGACGTACAATCCCTGTTTACTATTATACCAAATGCATTGGGTGTTCAATCAGTGCAGAGGTATCTCAATAGACACAGTGAGTATGGGGATATACAGATAGACCTGTTATGTTTATTTCTGGAGATTATTTTGGAGAACAATGCTTTTTTATTTGAAGACCAGGTTTACTTACAGAGAGATGGCATAGCTATGGGCACTTCATGTGCCAACAGCTATACCAACATGTTATTGGCTCTCTGGGAGGAGGAGACACTGTTTATTATGGAACCCTACACTAGGCATGTCCCTTTTATTGACATTTTGTAGACAACCTCTTTTTTATATGGATATGTACATCTGGGAACTTGGAAAGGTTCCTAGTGCAACTTAATTCCAATGGATATCTGAAATTTACAATGAATTATTCCCAGGATAGGATTGAGTACCTAGATGTGTTTGTTGAGAGGTTGAATAATGGCTTAGTGAACACAGGGGTGAACAGGAAGAACTGCTATAGAAACACCTTGCTACATATGGGCAGTATGCATCCCCAGTATGTCTTCAAGAATGTCATTATAGGGCAAGGGATGAGAGCCTCTAGGCTTAATGCCTTGGAAGAAGGATTTAATTGAGAGTTGATAGAACATAAAGGGAAGTTTGTTGATAGAGGGTATAGCCCCACAGAGGTTGATAGGAATTTTTAGGGTCTTAGTGACTTGAGACAAGGGAGAGCGAGGCACTATTATTCACATGCTATTAATGCTGAAAATAATTGGGCGAACATGTCCGTATTTAGTGGGATGAAGATCCCGATGTATTATACCACGGATGTGATACCTATTATGGAAATTATTAAGAAGAACTGGGGGGGTCCTCACCGTGGACCTGGTGGTGAGGAGGATATTGGGGGATGATCCCAGGTTTTTAAATAAGAATAAATGCAATTTGAAGAGATTGCTATGTTACCCTAAGGTTAAGGATGATGATTATATTCAGGATAGTGTTGGTATCCAACTGTGTGGACACTGTAACTTTTGTAGTTATTTGGATACCACACGGGTTTTTACACATCCTGATACAGGAGAATGTTTCATTTTTAAGACCACTGCAGGCTGTAAAACACAGCATGTAGTTTATTTAGCTATGTGTATGGTGTGTCAGTCATTCTATACTGGAGAAATGGACAGATTATTAAGAGACTGGGTCAGAGAGCATATGTATAGTATTAGGGTTAGATCGCAGACCAATGCCCTTTCTAAGCATGTTATTGTGCAGGGAGATAATCATGTCTTCAAGTTTATAGTTATAGACCTGGTCAGACCGACCTTATGTGAAGGTGATATCAGCAACCTGACTGAAAGCAAGGAGGTAAAATGGATTTTAAGGTTAAGGGCTGATAGAGGCAAGGGCCTTAATGAGAGAGCCTCCATCAAGCCTGCGATGAAATCCAGAAAACTTTCAGTTAGATAGTTATGTTTAACTGACAAATTACTTTTATGTCGTTTTCAACTGTTTTATATATTTAATAATTGTTATACATGTTTGTTAGATAATTAGTCTTTTAATAGTATAGTTTCTGTGTGTGAGTTTTATTTTGTCTGTCCTTTTAAAATCAGGTGTCATGACCTCAGTGAGTGCTGATTGGAAGTTGTATAGTATTTAAATGTACTCTTACAGTTATTTGCTTTTGATGGTTTGAAGAAACTTGTATGCGAAAGCGCTTACCTATATTAAATCTGTTGTTTTATGAATCATTCATTTTTTGGACTGCCAGGTTCGTTCACTGCTCTTCTTTGTGTTGCTGTTACTATACTGGTCTTTTTGAGCAGTGCTACGTTTGCCCCTTGCTGTGTGACGTTGTGTGTTTCACGAATTCTTGCTTTTGTTTTGAGACTAGAGTTAATTGCTAGAATTTGCATGTATAATGTCTTTTATTGCTCTGGCTTTCTGACCAACTGCAAGATCAAAAGGGCTGTTACACTCAGAGCTTCTGTTAGCCCGGGAAACAGAAAATAATGATGTAATCTGAAATTAGTCAGTGGTACTGTGTTATCAATTTAAGGACAGAGAGACTCAGAGCATTTTTGCATTTGTGTTGAGAACATCCAACATCACCAGCAGCACTCTACCTATGCTCTATATGAATGTTTATTTTAGAACTGTGTTTTCTCTTAGATATAGCTAGGAAATAGGTAGATTAGATTTTTCTGTATTGATGTCAGAACTTTTCTACTGTATTATTTTAAGTATTTCTCTGTGATCTCTGAACTCTTAGCACTGGGTAGTAAGAAGTATTGTCTTATGTTTTTATTATTTATTATTAAATATTTTTAAACCTTTCAACTGTGGCTGTTTTGTGTAGAGATAATTTAAACTCTAGAATAAATTGCATGTATATAGTGATACTGTCCAAGTCACTCCAATAAGCTTTGCTGTTCAGTCACACTTACCATTTAGATAATGATATTGCACAGTAATAATTGGACACCCTTTGTTAAGGGCCTTTTTCGTAGCTGATATTAGTGGTTGGTGGCAGTAATTTCTACCTTATAGCCTGGCAGAGAAGGGGCCATAGCTGGAGAACCTGTGCCAGCCTTCCCCAAGAGTGTCTGTGTGTTTGTATATAACTCATAACTGAAAGTGTGTGTGTGTGTGTGTCAGCTACTTGGGCAGGGACACAAAGCACTAGTTGGACAGAGAGGGTGATGGAGGTTTTAGCTTGACCACTAGGCTGAGGTCTGGACCGTATAGCTGTGCCAGTGTGGAGTCTTATTGGGGATTTGGAGAGAAAGGGAGAAACCAGTCCCAGTTTGACTGTGATCTCTGTGTGCTCTTAAGGGAATTTGTACTTTACCTCATGTTTATTTGTTATCCTCCCCTATGTGGACGCCCCTCACTGGTGTTAGTGGTGAGGATTGAGGCTCCTTGATTGCTGCTCCAGCGCACAGGCATCACAGCAAGCATTGTAATGTAAGTCCCAAAGTCCCATACACATTCACAGTACATCAGAATAGTGAAGACAACAGGGAAGAACACAGAATTCCCCTTATACAATTGCCTTATTTAAGAAAGGTTAGTAATTTCTTTCTTAAATAATGTTATTGTATAAAAGCAATAATCCACTCATGTTTGTGGGTATATTAGGATTTACCCATGGTTGGCTTTGTTTAATTTATTTATTTATTTATTGACTGACATTTGATAACTAGGATAGTCAGACTGGGTAGGAGTCCATTTTCAGCGTAGGCCCAGGGAGAAAAGTTCCAAAGTATTAAAAGTATGATAAAATATTTCAGGAACAATAACTTTACAGTCTTTAAAAATAATACAAAAACAACTACAGTTTAAATAATTAGACCAAATTAGACATATTATAGAAACATTGGTTAAGAATAGATACAAATTATCTTATAATGATTAAATATTTAGAGAAATGTTAACCAGTTTATAGAGAAATTAAAGAAAAATTAGTATAATACAATCAGGAATTGCAATACAAAGTGGAAGAAAAGCAGGCTTATGATATATTTAGAGAGAAAGCCAGGGGAGAGAAATGGATGGAAGTAAGGAAGTGAATCTTCTTCTTCGTCTTTCGGCTTTTCCCGGTTAGGGGTCACCACAGTGGATCACCTGTCTGTTCATGACTGGCAGTGGAGTTTTACAGTGTTGAGTTGCCAGCCCGGCACCCAACCTTCCACAGAAGGCACACACGTACACATTCACACCTAGGTCCAATTTAGCGTGTCCAATCCACCTACAGCATGTCTTTGGGATGTGGGAGGAAACTGGAGCACCCGGAGGAAACCCACGTGACCACAGGGAGGACATGCGGACTCCACACAGAAGGCACCCCGGCCGAGGATCGAACCAGAGAACCTCTTGCTGTGAGGTGGCAATGCTAACCATTGCACCACTGTGGCCACCCGAAGTAAGGAAGTGAATGAAGAAGGGAAAAATGAGGAGATGTAAGGTAAGAATAGATATTTGTTGAAGTAAGGAAGTGAATGAAGAAGGAAAATGAGGAGATAAGAATAGATATTTGTTCACATTAGGGATATAGTTTATCCTGGTGTTGAGCAAGAACAGAGCCATCTTTTGGCTAGGAAGGTTTTGAAGGATGAGAGGGAGGGTATTGACCTGATGGATAGAGATAAGGAGTTCCAGGGCTTAGCAGCATGTTATGAGAACAGACAATACCCAGCTGATTTGATAGGTTTGTGGAGAGACAGGAGTTTTTGGTCACTGGATCATAATGACTGACTGGGAACATATAGTTGTGCAGAATGTTATTTAGGTCTGGACAAGCAGATGGATGCCGGATATTTTTATAGGTGGTAAGACGCTGTGTATATATTAGTTGATGGGGCAGTTCTAACCAAATTAGGCTTTTTAGTTCTATATAGTGGTGGCTTCTGAAAGGGGTGTTTGGTTCGCCCTCATGTTCAAACCACACCAACTATGGGTAAGTCCTGATATATTCATGCACAGTCATGGACTATTACTTTATTACACACTAACAAATGTCTGCCATTATCTAAAATACTTGTTTAGTATACCCAGTACTTGGTGATAACTTAATGCGAGTAACTCTATCTACTGATAGACAAGAAGAATCAGTTTATGATATGTATGTAGCAGAACAACAGTATAAACATTCTCCTAATGTACTCAAATTTGCCTGCAAACAAAGCTTCAAAGTGGCCATTATCTCATCTGATCAGTAATAGATACTATTATTGTAAAGTTACTTGATCTAGCTAAATATTCTGATATGAGCCTTTACTTTTCTGGCCTTTATAACTCTCATCTGTTCCAACCCACCTCCTATACGTTTCCTTGACTCCTCCCATCATGTAATTCATTGCCTACATCCCTCAACCATACTCACTCATTTCCTAATTTGTCACTTTCACAACACTGTTCTTGTCATTATGAGACTGCTTGTGTTTCCAAGATTCTGCCCTCCTGGCCTAGTCTGTCCTGTTCCATCCCACGTTCTATCACACACATTTTCTTCCTAAGTTCTTTCTATGTAGGCTACTGGATATTACATTACTCGATCCAAGGTTCTTATGCATTGTTTTTGGTACATCATATCTCTTCTAATAAACAAGATTTTAGTTATAGCTGCATATTGTTAATCGAATATAAAGTAATGTATATCCTTACTCCATTATCATTAGACATGTTTTGTAGAGTTTGTATTTGTCGTGCATTTGTTAAATAGAATGCCAGCAATATCATCGATACTGTCACGACTATTTGCTTATACCAATTTCAAGAGTCTGTGTCTGTACTCAACACAGAACAGACACTTTACATTCCTGGTCCTTGTCTTACATAAATCAAATATCATTAATGATGGATGCAAATCCTTAAATTGAATAATAACAGTCATAAAGAATATTATATTCATAAAGTAGCAGAAAGTATACTAAGAACTAAGCCCACATGGGAATGGAGAAAGGATTCTGCCATTAGGGATGACTGCAATTAAGAATATAGAGAGTATGCAAGAGGGGGCTAGAATTCACTGGAGCAAAATTGCAAAGGAACCAAGATATTTGGAACAACTCATTAGAGAAGTAAGGCCAAGAAGACATTTGGATTACACACTAGTGACTGAATTCCTATTAGGGACTGTTATCAGAGTATAGACAAAGAGAAAAGTATAGGGGAATCCTAAATGAAAGACATGCACTGGTTAAGTGTTTAACTGAATCTAGAACAGAAGCTGCTATTAAAAAGGGTTGCTTAGTAGGGCATATAAAATATTGCACAATAAATATAGGAATCAATCAGAAGAGGTCAGAAAAGATTTGGAAGAGAGATTAGATATGCAATTCACAAAGAAACAATGGGAGGACATATGTATGTTTCCCAAATATGCAACAAAATCTAGAAGATTTACAATTTTTGCTTGGAAGTGTTTGCATAGATACTTACATACCCCAAGCAGACACCAAATAATTTTTCCTCAGGTATATGGCAACTGTTTAGAAACAGGTAACTGGGTACAGGTCTTTTGGAAGTGTAATGAGTTTTATAGATGAGCAAATGAGTGTAATAAAGGAAATGATTTTTTGAGATGAGATATAGGATCTGAATTGTCTAGACATAGTAAGGCCTTGTTAAGTTTAATTCTGGTGTCTGTCAAAAAAGCAATTACTAGAAAATGGAAACAAAATCTAAATCAAATATACATGAAATATTCAATATCACAGCAGAAATAAAAGAACAGGAAGTGGGATCTCTAGGAAAGGGTAGAAGTAATTTACATAGAAAAAATGGAAAATGTGAGAGCAATATAAGCAGAAAATGTAGGAGAAATGAGGTTTAACATAAGGCATGAACTGAATAATTTATGTAATGTTGTTTAGCTTATATGATTTATAACAACAGATGTGAATTATAATGTTTGTAAATGTGAATTATTTAATATGGTTGTATTATTTTTATATAAATGTAAGTTTGCCTAGGATACAAGTGGTAATTCAATAAAGGTGTTTAAAATATATTATAAATGATGTAAAATTAAAGTAGAGTTGCCACTGTACAGATAGGCATAGGTTTCTCCAACGGATGCTAATTTCATAGTACTCCCTGTATATTCCTAAAGGTATACTTACTTCTATGTCTGAAAAAAATATTATATTTTGGGATTTGTGTTAGTAAATCTTTGTATGGCTGGAGCTCTTCTCATGAAGCCTCCACTATAAATGGTTTGTACTCCATTGGATTCTCTTTCAGTAACAAAAATAAACAGATTTTGAATAGATATCCCAAGCCATCTTACCACCTGCTATTGTTGAAAGTACTTAACCACCCCATGTGATGTCCTTTTCTGAACTTTGTCCCATAAAGTGCATTATTCAGCATTTCCTAACTATAAATATTAACTGCCACAGACTAATCTATTCTTGCAGATATGCCAAATCATATTTCATTCTACCAGCTTCAGGGTACCATGTACAAATATCAGGCTATGAGACATATAGTAACCAATACATAGAGATGTAGTGATGGTGGTTGATGAGTCATTTGATAAGTAAGCTTGTGCTGATGAGATATACATTTTACAAAGGGTAGATGTGGTGGGGCATATGATTACTACCTACTATGAACATCTATACTAAATAGTGGGAAGGGCACATCACATTTGAAATCATCTCAAAGATAGTAAGAGTTGTAGTTTACTTGCACCATGTAGTCTCCATTAAGATAGATGCTGGAGGAACACACTTTATTTCCCCTGGATGAACAACTGCTTGCATGCCTCAGACCTCTAATGCACAGTTTAATTGAGACAAAGTGGGCTAGGCAAATGAAACTCAAAGTATGCATTAGAAGAAGAACACCTGCCACTCTATGGCAAAGGGTGAGGAACCAAAAACATTTCTTTACAAGTCTGTACAAACTTTCCAAATTCTGCCCTTACTGCTACGTTCAAAACGCTGAGAGGTGTGGAAAGCCTCAAAGTGTGAAATACAAGTTTTTCATCAAAGGGAATTAAAAAAACTTTTATTTAAATTCTGCTTAAATATTGTAAGTTGAACATATAGTAACCTGTGTG
Source organism: Protopterus annectens (assembly GCF_019279795.1). Lineage (NCBI taxonomy): Eukaryota > Metazoa > Chordata > Ceratodontiformes > Protopteridae > Protopterus > Protopterus annectens. The sequence continues at coordinate 229,822,976 of NC_056743.1, read as the reverse complement.
GTGATACTTTTTGTAGGTCCATGCTTTTTGTCCATGTTTTTGCCAAAATAGTTATTTGCATTTTTTTAGTCTGTTCTGGGATCTTAGTCTTGTAGCTTCACTTGAAGTCTGTGCCTTAGTGCAAGATTTTAGCATTATTTATACATTATATTGCACTTCTATTTCTGTAAGTAGTAGTATATGTAAAAGGTAGCTTTTAATATTTTGAACACAGTCTGGGGCCTCAGTCTTGTCGTTTCAATCACAGTTGTGGCAGGACTATGATTTACTGCCAGACTGGAGCCTCATTTAGTCTGCATAGTCTGGTGCCATAGTCTGGGGTGGGGTTGCATAGTGGCAGCATTGTGAATTCTGCTGCAGGATTTGTGCTCCATTACTTTTTCTAGCTGTATATACCTGCTTAATGCTGAATTCCAGTGCCTTCCTGTTTACCCTTGCTACTCTTTTTCCCCTGTTCTTTGAGTTTGCCACAGCCTCCACTGAAACATTAAGCAAATAGTTTCTGGAATTCTAACCATAGGACTAGATATCCAGTTTGAATTTTTCCCAGCCCTCTCATCCTTGTCTTGTTGAGGATTTTAAAAGGCTGGCTTCTGTCCTCTGGCTTCTGTCCTTATAGTAATCTGATTTCCAAAGTCCCTCACTTTCCTCTTTTATTGCTATTGTCTGTTTGCATAATCTATTTAATCACTTTCCCATCCATTGTTTTCCATACATCCATAAAACTAAGTGCCCACTAGGCAAACCAGTACTGTACATGAGTAAACTTCCCTTGCTACAGATTGTCTCCTGCTCATTTTCCCAGAACTTCCATCTGCTTGGCACCCTCGCCACACTGTGAGGGGGTCCTGAGTTAATCATGATACATCATTCGGAGAAATTAGATTTATTTTATTGTTTTGCACTTGTTAACTATGTACTACTGATTTCTTTTTGCTTTATTTGTTGATTTTGCCTTAAAAACTTTCTAAAGGTCCCTAATACTTGAAATTGCCTTGTCAAGGTAGTTTGTTTAAATTGTTCTGTTGAAGTATAACACTCGCAAGCAATTTTTTCTTTGTATTTTGACATCAAAAAGTCAGTAGTATCACGTACAGATACAAAATACCAGAAATTAAATTGCACCTATAAAACTATCATTGGAACTGAATACTGTAACATAGTGTGGTTAAGGGAAAGTCAGTGCACAGAGTCAAGCTTAGAGCAGCTAGTTTGCACATTAAACAGCACTACCAACAAATCTTAGCACATGCTAACCTTGTCTGGCCCCCAACCCCAGTGACCACCCAAGGTGACCTCTATATAACCCACTCCACAACCTATAGTAGCCACTCAAATACAGAAACAGACAACATGGATATGCAACTTCCAAATGTCTCCATAGCCAGCTTGGTAGATATAGGCATCCTGAGAAAATGTGGCAATTGTCTCATCTTTAATCCATAAAGAAATAAACACAGTATGTGAGAGATGCACATACACAATTTCACTGGAGACAAAAATCTCATACACAAACAAGGTTGACAGAACACACACACTACATCCACCACACATAGGCTCTACCACATACATACTTATGCTGAGGCACAAAAAAGCAATTTTCCCAAACCTCAAAGAAACCCTAAGCTTATAAACAGCAAAACCTATACTCAGCAATTTCTAAAGCACTCACCTGACCAGATGAACACACTTACTTAAGACATTACACCACAGGTACCGGTATGATTCTATCATAGTCCATGTAGTCATTAATGACCTGAGAGGTACTTCCCTGGACTATATGAAGAGCCCGTAGAATTTCAGTTGTTGGTTAAAACTTTAGTCACTTCTTAGAGCCTTTTTAGGCAATGCCAAATTGACATACCTACTGACTTAAGCAAATAAACCTCAAACAAGCCTAAAGATCTTACTGCTCATTGCTAGAGCCCATACAAGAAACTCCACACTCTACAAGCTCTCCTTACTCTGGAGAATATAGACATCTGTGCCATTAATGAGACATGGTTCAAATCCACAGAAAGTACTCTGGCAGTGCAAGGCTTCAGTGCCTCCCACACATTTAGACCATCAGCCGCACAAAGAGGGACAAATTGTGCAGCAGTCCCAATCTATACTTGCAACAAACATAATTCTAGATTGGTTAAATGGGATTATGCCATGGAATTTATCCACATGCAAATCACCATAGACAAAGTTCCATACTACATCATAGAAAGCTATAGGTCACCTTTTATGTCCTTAGAATCCCATAGCTTCTATCTAGACCTACTGGAGACACTCACCATTAACCAAATACACTATTCATGCAAGACTTTAACCACCCCTCTTTCCTGGACTTAATTAACACAAATACCTTTGGTTCAAACATACTGGACTTGGTACTCACCAATTTGGGAGAGTACTGCATCCCCCCAGTGCCATGTTCTCACTCGTCAATTCAGATCACAAAGTTGTCATCTTTGAAATAAAAATCAGCTGGGCAACACCAGCAAATCCTTTAATGGGAACTATTCCAAAGCAAACAACATCCTATTAAGTGATAGTTTGTCAGAATTCAATACCTTTCCCAGCCTCCCCAGCTCTGAGTTTATAGCAAACTATGTGGAATTATTCACAGAGAACCTGTATAACTATGTAAATGACTGTATAGTGGCTGTTGTACCTACTAGAAGTAAGCCCAAAACAAACTCTAAAAACAAAGTACACTGGTGAAATCCTAACCTTAACAGGGTATATAACAAAAGGAAAAAAATCATTTCTAAAATCAGGAAGAGCAACTCTCATAATGACGATATGAGCTATCTTACTAAAGTAAACAGGCATCTGGTACACATTTGGTGGCCATGGCATCTACTGCACACATAGCTAAAAAGCAAAGGGAAAGAAAAACTGTAGTAATCACTGAAGGCAAAACAGAAACCTAGTGACATAGTATAAAAATAAATATAAATAACAGTCACCAATTAATGGGTAATACTGTGATTTGACAGCTTAACAATTGTTCAAGCAAAATTGGAATACATTTTGATAGCATAAAATTAACAAAAAGTAGAAATGGTGAAAACATATTATATAAAATACATGCATACATATACAACAGAGGAACATCATGTTTTAATAGAAGAGTGTTTCCATAAGCCAGTTTTATTAATTCATACTTTTATTGTAGCAGCTGAAATCACGGTTATGTCAAAAATAATGTTTTGAAAGAGCTGTCTTTAAGAGACTCCCAACTTACACCTAATGATATTTTTAACTGAAATGAAACATTAATTGATTTATTTGATTAGACAGGTTATAAAAAATGATTGTGTAAGTAGCTTATGATATAGTCAAGTACAGGAATGCCCATTTTCCTCCAGTTCTTCGTGGTAGTTTATTGGATATTAAAGTGACCTCTGTACCTTTTAGCATCTTGGAACAAGAATTCTGGACAAAGTAAAAAATAATGGAGGGAGGCAAAGTCCCAAAAATAGGGACAATTTTTAAATATTGTTCTTATAAAGTTAGAAAGTTGATAGAATAATAGGTTTTGTATTTGCATGCATTTCCTGATGGGTATGAAGTTTGAAATCCAAATGTATGTCATTATTTAGTGACTTCAATCCTCAATGACTCGCCAGAAAATAATACATTTTATGAGGAATAGATAAAAAAACATGAGACAAAAATCTGGGCATTCTGCAAAAATCTGGACATTTGAGATGTTTGATGAGCTGTAATATAGATTTTACTTGTTTTACATGTTTGTCCTGTAATCTAGATCCATTTAATATTAAAACATTATTAGCAGCAGCACTGGCACTACATGATGGTCACTGTTGATGTGACACGCTGACCTCATGTGTAAAAATGGCAAAAGAAGTTGTGAATGGATGTATGGATTATTGTCAACAATTGGTATGAGTCCATAGACAACAATGAGTGGGCAGGATTTCTATGTGATAACCTCAGATTTTTGAATAAAAGATAATCTTGCAAATTGGTTGCAGGTAAGTCCATTATGCTTCCTTGGGATAACTTTTCATGTGACTTCTGTAAATATTATTAAGTTTGTGGATGTTAGAATTTTTCTTAGCCTTTGGCATGTTGACAGGGCCCTTAGTGCTAAGGTTTATTATGACTATAATGTTAGAGGTGTTGTTTATGTTGAGAGATGGATTACCTCTGACTGCTTCCCTGTGGGTAAGACCACATGGAAGCAGTCACACAGCATCTATAACAATAATGTCCTCTATAAGCACATAGAACAACACCCAAATTTTAAAAAGTCCATGTTAATTGTGACAAATGTTGTCAGACTTGAACCAAGAAGAAGTGACTTGTTTAATCTGTTAAAGTACCAATAAATGGTCAACCCTTTAGGTTAATGAAAATATAAGGATCATGAGTGCCCTTAAAGAGAGGTAATTTATATTTTTGTGTGGTCTAAATTTGATTGATTCACCTTTTGATGCTGTCACACTTTTTATATAAAGTAGTCTGCTGTCTAATTTTTTTCAATGAAGTCTCTTATTAAGTTGTAAGATGAAAGTGATAAATTGTCTAATTATTTTTAATAAAACATTTAATAAAACATTTACTGCTCAGACAAGCTCCTCGTGGTCCTGCAGAGTGGTCCTAGCAGCAGGGAACTCAGAAAAGCGACTACTTTCTGGATTTAAGTATCTTTGCTTTTTTTTTCACTTGGAATAGCTTCTGTAGCTTACCCTGAACTAGCTTGAACTGTTTTTTAACTGTTTGCTGCATTATTTTAAAATCTGCACTTAAAGTTACATTTTAGTCGAATTTGATCGAAAGTTTGTTTGTTTGTTTAATTTAACTGTTGAGGCTGCCCACTAAAGTGTGCTAGCCTGTGTAACTGATTTATCATGGTTTCTGCATTTTCTGTGTGTTTCTATCAAAAAAACAAAAAAACAAAAAAATAATCCTTGTTTTCCCACCTCTCCTCGACTAGTTTAGACCAGTTTACAGGCATTGCTGTATTCCGGGCTGTGGTGTAGTTCCTGTGTTGTCCATTACCTTACTTGGATAGAAGGAAGTTTCTTTGCTCACCAGTGGGAGTGGGGAGCCTTGAACAGCCTACCTGTCCCTGTAGGAAGTGACCTCAGCACAAGAAGCTGTAGTAACTGGTTGTTTTGGACCATTTCTAGCTCTTTTGTAGTTCACTGTTTAAAATCTACCTCTGGGCGTTTTGTTTTGGCTATACTGCTCAGACAAGCTCCTTGTGGTCCTGCAGAGTGGTCCTAGCAGCAGGGAACTCAGAAAAGTGACCTCTTTCTGGATTTAAGTATCTTTGCTTTTTTTTTCACTTGGAATAGCTTCTGGAGCTTACCCTGAACTAGCTTGAACTGTTTTTTAACTGTTTGCTGCATTATTTTAAAATCTGCACTTAAAGTTACATTTTAGTCGAATTTGATCAAAAGTTTGTTTGTTTGTTTGTTTAATTTAACTGTTGAGGCTGCCCACTAAAGTGTGCTAGCCTGTGTAACTGATTTATCACTGTTTCTGCATTTTCAGTGTGTTTCTATCAAAAAAACAAAAAAAACAAAAAAGTAATCCTTGTTTTCACACCTCTCCTCGACTAGTTTAGACCAGTTTATGGGCATTGCTGTATTCTGGGCTGTGGTGTAGTTCCTGTGTTGTCCATTACCTTACTTGGATAGAAGGAAGTTTCTTTGCTCTCCAGTGGGAGTGGGGAGCCTTGAGCAGCCTACCTGTCCCTGTAGGAAGTGACCTCAGCACAAGAAGCTGTAGTAATTGGTTGTTTTGGACCATTTCTAGCTCTTTTGTAGTTCACTGTTTAAAATCCGCCTCTGGGCATTTTTTTCTGGCTATACTGCTCAGACAAGCTCCTCGTGGTCCTGCAGAGTGGTCCTAGCAGCAGGGAACTCAGAAAAGTGACTACTTTCTGGATTTAAGTATCTTTGCTTTTTTTCACTTGGAATAGCTTCTGTAGCTTACCCTGAACTAGCTTGAACTGTTTTTAACTGTTTGCTGCATTATTTTAAAATCTGCACTTAAAGTTACATTTTAGTCGAATTTGATCAAAAGTTTGTTTGTTTGTTTGTTTAATTTAACTGTTGAGGCTGCCCACTAAAGTGTGCTAGCCTGTGTAACTGATTTATCATGGTTTCTGCATTTTCTGTGTGTTTCTATCAAAAAAACAAAAAAACAAAAAAATAATCCTTGTTTTCCCACCTATCTCGACTAGTTTAGACCAGTTTACAGGCATTGCTGTATTCTGGGCTGTGGTGTAGTTCCTGTGTTGTCCATTACCTTACTTGGATAGAAGGAAGTTTCTTTGCTCACCAGTGGGAGTGGGGAGCCTTGAACAGCCTACCTGTCCCTGTAGGAAGTGACCTCAGCACAAGAAGCTGTAGTAATTGGTTGTTTTGGACCATTTCTAGCTCTTTTGTAGTTCACTGTTTAAAATCTACCTCTGGGCATTTTTTTCTGGCTATACATCTCAGACAAGCTCCTCGTGGTCCTGCAAAGTGGTCCTAGCAGCAGGGAACTCAGAAAAGCGACTACTTTCTGGATTTAAGTATCTTTGCTTTTTTTCACTTGGAATAGCTTCTGTAGCTTACCCTGAACTAGCTTGAACTGTTTTTTAACTGTTTGCTGCATTATTCTAAAATCTGCACTTAAAGTTAAATTTTAGTCGAATTTGATCAAAATTTTATTTGTTTGTTTGTTTAATTTAACTGTGGAGGCTGCCCACTAAAGTGTGCTAGCTTGTGTAACTGATTTATTACTGTTTCTGCATTTTCTGTGTGTTTCTATCAAAAACAAAAACACAAAAAAGTAATCCTTGTTTTCCCACCTCTCCTCGACTAGTTTAGACCAGTTTACAGGCATTGCTGTATTCTGGGCTGTGGTGTAGTTCCTGTGTTGTCCATTACCTTACTTGGATAGAAGGAAGTTTCTTTGCTCTCCAGTGGGAGTGGGGAGCCTTGAGCAGCCTACCTGTCCCTGTAGGAAGTGACCTCAGCACAAGAAGCTGTAGTAATTGGTTGTTTTGGACCATTTCTAGCTCTTTTGTAGTTCACTGTTTAAAATCCGCCTCTGGGCATTTTTTTCTGGCTATACTGCTCAGACAAGCTCCTCGTGGTCCTGCAGAGTGGTCCTAGCAGCAGGGAACTCAGAAAAGTGACTACTTTCTGGATTTAAGTATCTTTGCTTTTTTTTCACTTGGAATAGCTTCTGTAGCTTACCCTGAACTAGCTTGAACTGTTTTTAACTGTTTGCTGCATTATTTTAAAATCTGCACTTAAAGTTACATTTTAGTTGAATTTGATCAAAAGTTTGTTTGTTTGTTTGTTTAATTTAACTGTTGAGGCTGCCCACTAAAGTGTGCTAGCCTGTGTAACTGATTTATCACTGTTTCTGCATTTTCTGTGTGTTTCTATCAAAAAAACAAAAGATAATCCTTGTTTTCCCGCCTCTCCTCGACTAGTTTAGACCAGTTTACAGGCATTGCTGTATTCTGGGCTGTGGTGTAGTTCCTGTGTTGTCCATTACCTTACTTGGATAGAAGGAAGTTTCTTTGCTCACCAGTGGGAGTGGGGAGCCTTGAGCAGCCTACCTGTCCCTGTAGGAAGTGACCTCAGCACAAGAAGCTGTAGTAATTGGTTGTTTTGGACCATTTCTAGCTCTTTTGTAGTTCACTGTTTAAAATCCGCCTCTGGGCATTTTTTCTGGCTATACTGCTCAGACAAGCTCCTCGTGGTCCTGCAGAGTGGTCCTAGCAGCAGGGAACTCAGAAAAGTGACTACTTTCTGGATTTAAGTATCTTTGCTTTTTTTCACTTGGAATAGCTTCTGTAGCTTACCCTGAACTAGCTTGAACTGTTTTTAACTGTTTGCTGCATTATTTTAAAATCTGCACTTAAAGTTACATTTTAGTTGAATTTGATCGAAAGTTTGTTTGTTTGTTTGTTTAATTTAACTGTTGAGGCTGCCCACTAAAGTGTGCTAGCCTGTGTAACTGATTTATCACTGTTTCTGCATTTTCTGTGTGTTTCTATCAAAAAAACAAAAGATAATCCTTGTTTTCCCGCCTCTCCTCGACTAGTTTAGACCAGTTTACAGGCATTGCTGTATTCTGGGCTGTGGTGTAGTTCTTGTGTTGTCCATTACCTTACCTGGATAGAAGGAAGTTTCTTTGCTCACCAGTGGGAGTGGGGAGCCTTGAGCAGCCTACCTGTCCCTGTAGGAAGTGGCATCAGCACAAGAAGCTGTAGTAATTGGTTGTTTTGGACCATTTCTAGCTCTTTTGTAGTTCACTGTTTAAAATCCGCCTCTGGGCATTTTTTTCTGGCTATACTGCTCAGACAAGCTCCTTGTGGTCCTGCAGAGTGGTCCTAGCAGCAGGGAACTCAGAAAAGCGACTACTTTCTGGATTTAAAGTATCTTTGCTTTTTTTTTCACTTGGAATAGCTTCTGTAGCTTACCCTGAACTAGCTTGAACTGTTTTTAACTGTTTGCTGCATTATTTTAAAATCTGCACTTAAAGTTACATTTTAGTCGAATTTGATCGAAAGTTTGTTTGTTTGTTTGTTTAATTTAACTGTTGAGGCTGCCCACTAAAGTGTGCTAGCCTGTGTAACTGATTTATCACTGTTTCTGCATTTTCTGTGTGTTTCTATCAAAAAAACAAAAGATAATCCTTGTTTTCCCGCCTCTCCTCGACTAGTTTAGACCAGTTTACAGGCATTGCTGTATTCTGGGCTGTGGTGTAGTTCTTGTGTTGTCCATTACCTTACTTGGATAGAAGGAAGTTTCTTTGCTCACCAGTGGGAGTGGGGAGCCTTGAGCAGCCTACCTGTCCCTGTAGGAAGTGGCATCAGCACAAGAAGCTGTAGTAATTGGTTGTTTTGGACCATTTCTAGCTCTTTTGTAGTTCACTGTTTAAAATACGCCTCTGGGCATTTTTTCTGGCTATACTGCTCAGACAAGCTCCTTGTGGTCCTGTAGAGTGGTCCTAGCAGCAGGGAACTCAGAAAAGTGACTACTTTCTGGATTTAAGTATCTTTGCTTTTTTTTCACTTGGAATAGCTTCTGTAGCTTACCCTGAACTAGCTTGAACTGTTTTTTAACTGTTTGCTGCATTATTTTAAAATCTGCACTTAAAGTTACATTTTAGTCGAATTTGATCGAAAGTTTGTTTGTTTGTTTAATTTAACTGTTGAGGCTGCCCACTAAAGTGTGCTAGCCTGTGTAACTGATTTATCACTGTTTCTGCATTTTCTGTGTGTTTCTATCAAAAATACAAAAGATAATCCTTGTTTTCCCGCCTCTCCTCGACTAGTTTAGACCAGTTTACAGGCATTGCTGTATTCTGGGCTGTGGTGTAGTTCCTGTGTTGTCCATTACCTTACTTGGATAGAAGGAAGTTTCTTTGCTCACCAGTGGGAGTGGGGAGCCTTGAGCAGCCTACCTGTCCCTGTAGGAAGTGGCATCAGCACAAGAAGCTGTAGTAATTGGTTGTTTTGGACCATTTCTAGCTCTTTTGTAGTTCACTGTTTAAAATACGCCTCTGGGCATTTTTTTCTGGCTATACTGCTCAGACAAGCTCCTTGTGGTCCTGTAGAGTGGTCCTAGCAGCAGGGAACTCAGAAAAGTGACTACTTTCTGGATTTAAGTAGCTTTGCTTTTTTTTCACTTGGAATAGCTTCTGTAGCTTACCCTGAACTAGCTTGAACTGTTTTTTAACTGTTTGCTGCATTATTTTAAAATCTGCACTTAAAGTTACATTTTAGTCGAATTTGATCGAAAGTTTGTTTGTTTGTTTGTTTAATTTAACTGTTGAGGCTGCCCACTAAAGTGTGCTAGCCTGTGTAACTGATTTATCACTGTTTCTGCATTTTCTGTGTGTTTCTATCAAAAAAACTAAAAAACAAAAAATAATCCTTGTTTTCCCGCTTCTCCTCGACTAGTTTAGACCAGTTTACAGGCATTGCTGTATTCTGGGCTGTGGTGTAGTTCCTGTGTTGTCCATTACCTTACTTGGATAGAAGGACCACACACACAACAATCCCAGTCCCACATAGAACTACCACAACTGCAAACCAAACACATAAAAACACAAAGACATACTCGGAGGCTGTAATAAAAAACTTACCAAAACAACAGAGGCTCCCAAAGCAGACGTCCAAAAATCCACCACCTCAAAACAAAACACATGCAACACATACTTCAATAAATCAGTGTGTCAACCAATCACAGCCCTTAAGGCCAAACACCTTGCCTGATACACTAGTAATAGGTGACTCTATAGTCAGACACACTGATGTCCCACTGACCAGGCTGAACAAGGAGAGAGTGACTGTGAGCTGTCTATCGGGAGCTAGGATCCGCCACATAACACACGCACTCAAGTCACTCCAAAGCAAGTACAAATATGACTCCATCATTGTCCATGCTGGTGTGAATGACCTGAGATGTACCTCCCTGGACTACATGAAAAGAGACAGAGGAGCTCCGATTATGTAGCCCAGGCTGGTATGACCCTGACCCTGAGCAGCATCTTGCCCTCACCAAGACTGATACCACAATACAAAGACAAGATGATCAGCTTTAATAATTGGCTCAAGTACTGGTGTCATTCTAAGGGGATCCAATGTCTGTCTGCCTGGGATGACATGTTGGACAGGCCACGCTGCTTCGCAAGGGATGGCTTACACTTGTCACCACTGGGCTTCCGGATATTGGCTAAGGCTCTTGCCACCCCCATAGTGCCTTTTTTAGGCAAGGCTCAAAAGACAAACCCACCTCCTTAGAAAACAAAAATGGAAAAAAACTAAGGGTAATGCTGCTCAACGCCAGAAGTCTAAATCTCAAGATGCAGGCACTCAATGCACTCCTCAGCATGGAGAACATCGACGTCTGTGCAGTAACTGAAACCTGGTTCAAGGCTCCTGAGAGCACGCCAGCGCTACCAGGCTATACCTCGTGTCATGCTTTTCGGCCCCAAAACCCGGGCCAAACCACAAGTGGGGGGGGAGTATCCATATTGATCAAGGACACCCACACCTCCAGGTTAGTAGCAACACATGAAGCATCAGAGACCATACAGGTGCAACTAACCATAGGCAAAACTGCTATACAACTGGTAGCATGTTAAAGACCACCCTCCCAATCTCAAGAACCCCACTCAGCCTTCCTGAAGACATTGGAGGATATAAATGTATATTAAAATACCATCTTACTGGGAGACTTCAACTACCCAAACATAGATTGGGTACATTATTCTAGCCCTAATACCCTAGCCCAAAGGTTCCTGGAATTCATAAATTCAAATGCACTGGAACAACTAGTCACCTCTCCCACTAGGGGAGATAATATACTAGACCTGATCATCACAAACATGGGGACAAAATGCTGCACACCGGAAGTAAACCCCTCACTAGTGAGATCTGACCACAAACTAATCACCCTGGATATACATATCCCACCTCCACCCCCAGCACAAAAGACCACAGTGAAAAACTTCTCAAAAGCAGATTTCACTCTTCTTAAGACTGAGATGGTATCCTTTAAGGCCACTGTGCCAGTGGATACCACATCCAACAATGCCGAATCCTTCACAAATGCTTTCTATGGACATCTCCAAGAATGCATGGATCAAGTCCCTCTCCACCAAAGGTAAGTGTCCTGTCTGGTGGACCTCAGCCATAAACAAATTGTATAACAAAAGAAGGAAGCTACTGCACATCAGAGCAAAATCCCATGAAGGGAAGACATCTCTGATCAACATTAGCAGAAAACTACGTTCTCTCATAAAAACATCCAAGGCCAACTTTGAGAGAAAAATCGCTAAGGACACTAAAGATAACCACAAAGCCTTCTTCAGCTATGTTAGAAACCTGGACGGAAACCCTCAGATATGCTCAGAGTTGATTCACAACAACAAAAAATACACTGAACCCACAGATATTGCCAACATTCTGGCTGACAGGTTCAGTGCAAATTTCTCCCCTCCCTCACCCCCAAAAGAAGAAATACTAATCCCAGCTGAATGTAATCTCCCTGTCATCTCAGATGTCCAAGTGAGAACCGCCCAAAACAAAGCAAAAAACACAGCATCAATGGGACCTGACGGTATCCCGGGTTGCGTGTTACGTGAACTCCAAGAGGAGCTAATCCCACACATAAAAATGCTATTTAACCATAGCCTTACTTCGGGATATGTACCTGAACACTGGCGTACAGCAACAGTGGTCCCACTCCACAAGGGGGGTGCCTCTACAGACCCTGGAAACTACCGCCCCATAAGCTTAACCAGCCTGGTCTGCAAAGCTATGTAAAGAATCATTATGGAACTCATAAACAGAGACATAGGGGACCTACAGACACTTGACCCCACCCAGTTCGGCTTTGTAAAGGGCAGATCCTGCCTTTTAAACCTGGTTGACTTTTTTTGAAACAGTCACTAGAGCCATTGATGAGGGCAAAGCAGTCCATACAGCATACCTGGACATGGCTAAGGCCTTCGACACAGTACCCCACTCAGGCATCATAGATAAGCTCAACAGCTTAAAAGTAAACCCTTATGTCACTAGATGGGTTGCAAACTGGCTAAAGGACAGAACCCATAAAGTTAAAATCGCTGGAGCAATGTCAGACTCAAAGCCAGTCACAAGTGGTGTTCCACAGGGATCTGTCCTGGGACCCCTCTTGTTCGGCATTTATTTCTCAGATGTTAAAGCAAACATGGGAGGACTGTGGCTGACAAAGTTCGCAGATGACTGCAAACTAGGCGCAATAGTCGATACACCAGCAGACACATACATCCTACAAAAAGGCCTCACAGAAACGGACAACTGGTGCCGGAGTCACGGCCTTAAACTAAATGCCAAAAAATGTATAGTCATCCCTTTGGGAAAAACAAAGTACCCACAAATTATCACATAGACAGCAACCCACTGAGTACGGAAAAAGTAATCAGAGACCTAGGGACCCAAGTCGACAGCGACCTCTCATTTGACACCCACGTTGCCAAAGTGGTTAGAAAAACATTCTACCTTGCACACCTCATCATGAAGGGATTCACATCCAGATCCAAGGATGTCATTGTACCCCTATATTCCTCCCTCATCAGACCCATGATTGAGTACAATGCCCCATTTGGTATGTACCTCACCCAGCATTTGCAACAGCTGGAGAGACCACAAAAGTACCTCACCAAGAGGATCAAGGGTCTCCAACATATGCCTTATTCTGCCAGACTAAAGAAACTTCAGCTCTATTCAGTAGCATACCGCCTGCTCAGAGGTGATATCTGCCTGATGTACAAGGCCATGTCCAATCAGGATCTGATGGACATGCTCCACCTCAAAAAATCCAAATCCATCAGGACCACGAGAGCTAAAGACTTAAACCTCGGCACAAGTATGAATAGGACATGCTGGAGGGATAGATTCATAACCCAGAGGCTTCCCATGCTTTGGAACAAGATCCCAGTTCATATTAGGCAGAGCCCCTCACTGACTCTCTTCAAGAAAAATCTTGATGAGTGGATGGGAGATCGTAAGATTACCCCAGGGGTCACATCTGTGTCACTGCTAGACAGGGGCAGAGTAAACTAATTCTATTATATAAGGGGACCTTCACTGTGTCACTACTAGACAGAGGCACAGTATTCTAAATTTATTCTATACATTTTATGTGCCATTTCATGGGGTGGCAAAAGCCACTCACTATGGCTAGGCTTACAAATGCCCCAGGGCAGATAGCCTAGTACTATACTATGAAACTATGAAACTATGATATCTGCATTTTTAGGGATTTTCTTTTTTCTTTTTGTGGTTTACATACATGCATACAGATATTGGGTGAAACGTTTAGCACTGGTTACAATAATAAATAACTAATACCTTAACAATAATAGTTACAAAATGTGCACATACAACATACAAATATACAGAAATGCAAAACACACAGATGCAGCATACTAAATAGACGTGCACAATACACATACACATTCACATTGGAAGCAGATAGAAATATATATACTGGTGAGTAGTGGCACAAGACACAGATACAGAGCGAATCATAGTGTAGTGTACTGTCAATACACTGTTTAAGTTAAAGGTATTTTTTGTGACAGTTTAAATTTCAATCCCATGTCAAGAAGAACTGCCCAGTCAAAGTTTTAATTGCTAGCAGCTAAATGATAGTGCTGTAAACTGTTTCAAAACATATTTGTAATCATAGCTTGAAATTGTAGGTGTTGAGGACAATGCTGGATGGTTTAGTCCGGTTTTGAGTCTATACAATGATTGCTACAGAGAACCTAGTATGCCAGGTAGACTATGTCTCATAATCACTAATCCTAATTTGCTGATGTACTGCTGTAGCTTTGTTGGCTTCAACCACAGGCTCATCATAGTTTTGTCATATAGGAAAAAGGGTGACAGCCTCATAGTTCAGCCTTGAGGTACCTCATTTGCCATTAATTTGGATTTTCATAGAACTGACTGCTAGCAGAAAGAAACCCTGATTTTGCCGAGGTCATTTGAAAATAACTATAAAGGTATTGGTGGATGCAGTAAACTTTGTGAGAAGCTGATGTTTGTAGAATCAAATGTTTTTGATAAGTCCATATGTCTTCATCTAGTCCAGACCTAATGAAATCAGTAACGGAAAGGACTGTGGTAGGGTTACCACCTGTCCCACTTTGCGAGGGACAGTCCCTCATTGGGCAGTTGTGTCCTGCAAAAAAATTGTAAAAATGGCAAATGTCCTGAGATTTTAGGCCAAAATTATTTCCTATATTTTATGTGTTAGTTGCATAAAACAGTTATTCTGTATCTGAACCACCTAAATGTTATAAGAAACAGAATAAGCAACTAAAACATTACAAGAATAAGCTTTTATCTAGGCAGAAAAGTGAAGTTCTGTTCTTCGTACTAGCCGGGGGTATGTTTCAGCCTGCAAAATCTGACGTTTGTACCAAAAATGTCCCACTTTGGGCATTTGAAAAGGTAGCAACCCTAGACTGTGGCATTAATCCCATGTGCGTTAAATAATGAACCACCATGTTGAGATTGTACTGTTAGTCTGCCATAAATGCAGAGTTATATATGCTACTTAATTTATTGATTTGTTAACTGGGTCGGTGAATTGGTTTATCTCAGCTGCTTCCATGTGTTAGTCCACAGTGAAAGGGTATATGCAATATAAATGGAAAACTTGGAGTAGCAAGTCAACAAGCATGTTTTGGGGAGGAAACTGGATCCCAAGAGAAAACCCACACAGATATATTAAGAAAATGTAGATTCAACATAGTCAGCATAGATCAGGATTGAACCCCAGAATCTGGAATTCTAAGGCAGGGTTTTCAGCTATGCAGCTTTCTTTTAGGTTTGTCAAAAGTGAAATGTGACTGTAGTCTGGCACAGTGTTGGCTTGTATTCCTGTATGCAATGGATTTAGGAAGGACTCTTTCCATATCAATGATACTCTACTTTTAGCCAGGCTGTGTTTGATTAGTACATTTACAAGAAGGGCTATGGCCTCTGCAACAAATTTTAATAATTTTGATAGGAGACCATCGGCATTAATGGGAAGTCAGATCACTTGATTTTATAGAGTGGTGCTTTATTACTAGTGAAAGCCCTAATTATAGAAAAGTAAGAGTTTAGGTACTGTTTTCTTGAGGTAGCAAATGACTTCAGGCTGGGGTATTTTCAATTAAGTAATCAACAAGCACTTGGAATGCATTTGTGACTGTGAATCCACGGTTCCCTATTATACGATCAAAGACCCATTTTTTCGATTGCATCTTGATCGAACTTGAAAGCACGTAATGGCAAAATACCGAAACGGCATATAAGCGAATTCTTTCCCTGGGAAAGAAATTGCTTTTCTGCCTTTGTTATTTTGCCATTTTTGTCATTGTAGTGTGATCTCAGAGTTGGTATATTTAAGTAAGAGGGGTGTGGGGGTGAAGCCCCCCACTTTATGTAATGTTTTAAAATTTTTCTTTTTTTTTTTTTTTTTTTTTGTTTTTTCGAACGGCAATTTTTTTTTCCCTGGGAAAAAAAATCACTGTTCTAAGTGTGCAGTTTTGAAGCTCATTTGAGGAGGGATATGGTCCTGAAGCTTTCAGAGTGATTCATGTCACATCATGAATATTCATAAGTTGAATATACTTCCTAACTTCGGTGGTGACCTTGATTTATACCCTTCTTAAGAAGAAGTTCAGAGATGAAAATGTTAAGGAAGGCAGTATTGACCCAAGTGGTTTAAAACAAAGTCAGAAAGGAAGACCCGTGAGTTGAAAACAGAATTCACTGGAAGGTGTGGGGATCAACGTTTTTAAGCTTTTAGTGCCCTTACTGGGACTGAGTTGTATTTCTAAGTAGCAAAGGATAGTTAATGGTCATTTATTTATTTATTGACATTGGGTTATCGGGAAAATCCAACTGGGTAAAAACCCATTTTCAGCAGAGGTCCAGTGAGAAAAGTTTCACGTTATTATAAAACAGTTGCCTCCATGATATTATTGCAAAACATTTTAAGAACAATAATTTTGCAATCTTCAAAAATAAAACAAAAACATCTGCAGTTTGTATGAAGTCTAATACTGTTCCACATTAGGATATTTAAGAGGCTGTCAGAGTGCAGCTTTTTGTGGGGGCTTTTATTTCTACACTTGTACTTTGTGTTTTATATATATATATATATATATATATATATATATATATATATATATATATATATATATATATATATATATATGTATATATAATTTCATAACCGAGAGACCTACATGTTATTGAGGAGCATGATTCAAATTGTCCTGGTGGGAGAATGAAAACTATACAGTCTATGTACAATTAAAGTACATTGTACTGGAGACAGTGGTAGTTATTTGCTAGTATTTATGAAAATATGAAATATGTCCATTTGTACTTAATATTTTTATAACTGGGTGACTTGCAAACATATCTCTCAACCTCTTAGTGCAAGATATCTGGACATGGCCTGACAAAATGGGGGAACAAAGGCTCAAAAATAGGGACAGACTTTAAATATTGTTCTTATAAACTTAGAAAGTTGCTAGAGTAACAGGGTTTGTGTTAACACATTTTCTGCAGGATATGAAGTCTGAAACTTAAATGTATGCCATTATTTAGTGACTTCAATCCTCAGATCATCCCAGTGATTTGCAAGAAAACCCACACATTTTATGAGGAATGACCAAAATTTTGAGACAAAAATCGGGACATTCTGCGAAAATCTGGACAGTTGAGAAGTATGCTTGCAAACTATTTAATGCCAATACCATAGATGGTGTTGATATTTGCACTCTAAGCTGCACATCTTGAGATATAGTCAGGGCTATTAATATTGTTAATTATGCAAATAAACATAATTATTCATATTTCTATAAATATCTCAGTAAGCATGCACACAGAAAGGAAGTTTTTGTCGTTATAGTAAAGCTTATGTCTGGCTAACAAAAGTAAGTTAACAAAATACATCTAGGTTGTACAGTTTCCAAGATATGACAATTTGTTCATGAAATATTTGAGAAAAATATCATTCCATATCACATAGGTATTTACACACACACACACACACACAAATATATATATATATATATATATATATATATATATATATATATATATATGTGTGTGTGTGTGTGTGTGTGTGTGTGTGTGTGTGTGTGTGGTACTTACGTATTATCGCAACCAGATTTTTGCAGTTGCGACAGGCACATACATGTAGACAGACCAGTGTCTGAAACTCTTCAAAGTGAGAATCATAGTCCTTACTACTGGCCAAAAGGTTTGCATTACTTTCAGGAACAGGAACAATTGAAGAAATCCTCTTCCTGTTTTGCGTGCATTACAGATGCAAGCTTCAGTTATCATGGCTGGTTTTGTAGTGTCGGTAGGAATACAGTCACAGTGTACAAGGAATCGTTACTTGAATAAAAACAGAGAGGCAGGCAGTTTGCTTTTGGTAAACATTTTATTTGTAACCAAGATTTTAATCAATGTACAACGAACCACTGCTTTGTTAATGATTATACATTATGAGGGTGGATGATTTGACATGAAAGTTGGGAGTAGTGATTTTTTGCCTTTGTGAAGGGGGCATGTTCTGAGAAACACAGATAGTAGTACACAGATGATTGCTTTTATTACTACTATAATAATGTGCATTGTGGAGTGTATGGTTTTGTGTTAGTATGTCGTGGGAAATTTTCTGTACTTGCAGTCAGTTTTGATTGAAAATAGTCTTTTTTTTTTGGGCAGGCTGTGTTTTAAGGCAGATGTTTTCCAGTTAATATGACAGCAACAAGTGACGTGCAGTCTCTCTAAGCATGTTTTCTACAGTTTTTTATCATTAATACAAAAAAGACTATGCTTAGCTATAAGCACACACTTTATACTGCATTTCTCCATCATTAATTACAATATTTCAAGATCATTAAGCGAACGGTTTGGCCGTTCAAAATCTGGTTGTGATAATATGTAAGTACTATATATATATATATATATATATATATATATATATATATATATATATATATATATATGTGTGTGTGTGTGTGTGTCTGTGTGTGTGTGTGTGTGTGTGTGTGCATATACACATATACGTATGTGTATGTATATATATATATATATATATATATATATATATATATATATATATATATATATATATATATAAGCACTACAAAATCTTGAAAGCCCAAAATCCTGGAAGTTCAAAGTGCTGCAAACTCAAAATACTGAATCCAGTAATACTGAGAACACACAGGATACCAAAACTTACTATATTCCAGCACAAGTACACCAAGTAAGTTCCACTAGGTGAGTATCCTTTCTCGGGGGGAGGCCTGAGGCTTCATTTATACTACTAATGAAAATTTGACCAGAGAATCAGGGAACTTCTCATACTACCAGTCCCAACAGACAACATACAGAAATACTTGCTCAGGCTAAAACCCACAACCCTAGCAGCTGACAACCTACCCTCAACATACTTAAAAATAGCAGCTGAAGCCATCTCCTATCCAGTTTCCCTGCTAATTAACCATTCCATATCTGAGCAATTCATCCTCATTCTCTGGAAAATTGCTGACATCATACCCCTACACAAAGGAGGTCCCTCCCCTGACTTCCCTAACTATCGGCCCATAGCAATCCTATGCCCTCTATCAGAAATCCTTGAAAGGTGTGTTCACACCCAAATATTTAACCGTCTCCTAGATAATAAATTACTTACAAATACTCAGCATGGCTTTCTCCCCTACCATAGTACTACCACAGCCCTCATTAGCTTCACTAACACCATCAGTCAACTTAGAAATAAAGGTGACCTAGTATCAGCAATCTTTTTAGACTTATCAAAAGCCTTCGATACAGTGTCTCATAACAAACTGCTGAGTGTCTTGTCCAAACTGAACCTAAGCTACTCCACTCTAACCTGGTTTCAGAACTGCCTCATAGATCGGCAACAAGTGGTACGGTGAAACAAAGCTCTTTCTCACTTACTACCAGTGACTATGGGCATGCCTCAAGGGTCTATTCTCAGCCCCCTCCTTTTTAACCTGTTTATAAATAATCTCCATAATGCTACAACTCTAGCCACTCTTATACAGTATGCAGACGACTCCACTGTCATATGTTCTGCCCCAACTCTACCTGAACTACAGAACTTAACCCAAACATTCTTCAATGCTATTGAATCATGGCTGGCAGATGCCCAGTTAATCTTGAACCCAAATAAAACTAAACTCATGCTCTTCCACTCCACTAAATTCAAAACCCAATCCACTTACTTCAACATCACATCCAGTAATAAGACTTTGATTGAACCAGTACCATCCACCCAACTTCTCAGTGTTGTTATTGATTAAAATCTGAAGTTCGACTTACACATTTCCCAGACTGTAGAAAAAGTACACAAGAAAATAAGTACCTTATACAGATGCAAAAACTACCTAACCACAAACTCCAGAATGAACACAGCCAAAACTCATCTTCTGTCAACATTACTATATGCATCACCCATCCTTAAGAACCTCTCCAAATCAGACCTAAGCAAGCTAGATGCCTGCTATAATAACATAACTAAATTTGCCACTAGCTGTCCTCCTAGAACTCATCATTGTAAGGCCCTAAGACAACTATCTTGGTTAGAACTACCCCAACAACTCATTCTCATGCAACTCTCTACTGCCCACCAAATGTACTATAAACTCGATAAAACACCAGTTCTGCAAGGCCTCCTCAATCCCCATATAAGTACCCGCCCACTAGGATCCACTAATAAAGCTCTAATTGAAGTAACCAGAAGTAGAAATAGCTCAGGTGACTCTCTGTACTCCTACTACATTGCTAAACTATGGAATGCCTTACCAGTTGAAATTAGAACTATAACTAGCTTAAAACATTTTAAGCATCACATTAAAGCCCACCTCACCAATTCCTGGACTTGTACATGTACTGGGCATGGGTAGCCCAAACCATGGAACTAGCTGATTTTAAAATTTTAATTGCATATGTAATGTGCATTGAATTTAGGCCTTATGACTATCTTATGTTGTTTTTGTCTTTCTCACTGTTAATATCTGCCAGATTTTAAGTCTTCAGTTTGCTATGCTACCTGTATATAAGACTGTATCGTAATTGCACTCTTATTGTATATAGTGTCACTACCTGCTACTACTGTAAGAACTGTCTTCTAGAATCATTGTTATACAAGATTATTGGTCTTGTCTCCAACTTGACCAATTTATTCTGTTCTAGTCTTTTTACCGTTATAAATGTCTGTTACTGTTTTTTTCTTTATTGTATTATACAGATTTCTTTTACTAACAAAATAGTTTACTAACAATGGAGCTTTTTTCCCTGGGCCTCTGCTGAAAAAGGATTTTATGCCCAGTCGGACTCTCTCAGTAAACAAATCTAAAATAAAATAAATAAAATAAAATATTTTCAGTAGATGCTTTGGGATCTTTTGCATCCACATGAGCTACCACCAACATAATGGTCAAACAAACTTGCAGATGGGACCTCGATTTAACATCTGATTTGATGAACATCTCGCTCAGGAGTGCATCACCCACTTAGGATGCACTGCAGTGTCAACAATCCATCAATCTGGAATTACTTTTATATCCTGTGGAATCAGACTGAGCTGGTAATCAAATACAACTACAAATACAAACATGAACAAGCAAACAAGGACACAGATAAATAAAAAAATGACAGAAGGAATTTAGGGAGGAGATGCAAAAGAGCAGGAATTACTATCTATGATTTTCAGAGGTTACCTGTGCACAAATGTGAGGCATGATGTTGAATTTAATGCAGCAACCAAAAGAATACAGTAGTGTTTTGCCCTCAGTGTACTGCTTACATTTTATAGAGACGTGTTTCTTTCTCTAGATTTTGAACAGGAGTCTCACTGACACCAGGCAGAAAAAACATTGAATAGTGAAGTGTAGCTTATACTAATGGCAAGTTAACCAAAGATCTGCTTGAAAAAGCACATGGAGCAAGCCACACCCCTCTGTCATGCCATGCCCTCCTGCCACACCATACTTCTTTAGCATGATGTACCCCTCTGCCATACCAACACCCTCTGCCATGCTACACCCCACTGCACTTCACTGTCCAAAGACACAAAGCTTGGCAAGGTTGTGGCCAGTTAGAATTTCAGACCAAGTGTCACATTTATCAGTCCAGTGGTAACTTTTACATGGAGAAATTGCTCATTTATTCCTCATTCCCAATAAGCAATACCCCTCATTTAGATGTAGCAATCTTGGTCTTCTTGGCAGCAAACTAAATTAGCATCTAGACAATATATACAATGTACATCAAATGAAAAAGTTAATTTCTGGAGGTTGAGGCAAGGCGAGAAGACTTTAATCAGAAAATAGCATCTTAACAAATGGTGATCTCTTGTCACAGATGCAAGGTCTTCATATTGTTTCCAAAAGTAGAATGACAGCTGACGTTATCCAACTGTGATAAACAAAATAAAGAAATTCCTATTTTCAAGTGGTGAGCATATTCCCACAGCAATGTGGAGTGCTATTTGGAAAAATATCAACCCAGCCAGCAGCTGAAAGCCATTATGCTTTACAACCAGACATTTCTTCAGCAGCAATAGTAGCACTGCTACTAACTGGGACTATATTATTCTTCTTACTGTGTTTTGTCTTAGTGACTGCGGTGGTGGTGCTGCGGTAGCATTGTCGCCTCACAGCAAGACGTTGTGCTGTTCGATTCTCAGCTAGAGTGTCTTCTGTGTGGAGACATGCGTGAATGGGCGTACCTTCGTTGAAGGTTGTGCGTCAGGGCTGGCAAACTCGGCACATAAAAAATCTACTGCCAATCATTAGCGGACCAAAGTTCTGCTGTGGTGACCCCTAACCGGGAAAAAGCCGAAAGACACAAACAAACTGCGTTTTGTCTTAGTAAGGCCATCTTGATATCTGTGTATAACCCTGTGCCCTCCCAGGTCTTCCGCAGTGCTTCCCTCTGACCCACTGCCCTACCTAGTGTGTGACAGAATGTGTGCAAATAAATACAATTCTTGTTCCTTTTCCAGTAAGAAAACAAATAGTATTCTTATGGATAGGTTAATAATCCTCAAGTCATCACCCAGTCATATCTTGTCTGGTTCCAGCTTGAAGTCCTCTTCCCTTCATTCTCTTTCTGTTATTTTTAACAGTCTTTTAAAAGGTTATCGCATATTCCATGAAAGCAATAGATATCCCTTTGCAGACTGATTTTATACTGTTGGCTGGCACTTTCTGCTCTGCTAGCTCACTAAACCTACCTATCTCAAGAGAATATCATGTGACTATGTCAATCTCTAATATTTGGAGTGCCTTATTCAGAATGCATGATGTGTATGTAAACCTAACCTTATTTCCATTATTATGTTGACTCACTTAGAACCCTGACTTTCTACTTTTTATCTTTTGAAGAGGTTCAACCTATCCCTTCCTTCCACTGCCATCAAAGGTTCTCATCATTATACTTGTCCTATGTCGTATCTCATTCATTTTTATAACAAAAATATTCTTATTATTCATAAAAAACATATCCTATAATTCTGACAACTTGATGACAAGCATACCCCTCTTCATAGGTTCATAGGTAGGTACTAGGCTATCGGGCCTAGGGACTATATAAGCCTAGCCATAACAATTCCCTGGCTATTGCTTCCCACAAATATTTACTTTCCTGGACCCCTGTCTAGCAGGGCTACTGATGTGATCCCCGGGGTGAATTTCCTCTCTCCCATGCACAGAAAAAAGAAGAACCGAGGTCCAGATCCACTCAAAAATACTGTTTATTGAGTACTTTCGTCTCTCTAATGGAAACTTCCTCAGAATTTGAGGAAGTTTCCATTAGAGAGATAAAAACGCTCAATAAACAGTATTTTTGAGTGATCTGGATTCTGAGGAAGTTTCCATTTGCTGTTGCCTGCCCCTACTGTAAATCTGATAAGGGACACTCCTCCCAGTCCCATCTCATTAGCTCATTCTACCTAATACAGAGATTATTTGGGAAGGTGAAACCCCTTAGTTCCAGAACCTTGAATTTACTTCTGTTCCTCCTCTTTCCCTTTCCACTTTATTAACAAAAAAAAAAAACTTTATTCAGCTTCTTTTACTGTATTTGCGTTTCCTCCTCCTGCTTTATTACTTCATCTTGCTTTCTCTGTTACTTGCTGTGGCTTGTTCTCTAAAATGTTCAATTGCATCTTTTCTGTTGCACTTGTTACTGTTTGTTTATAGCCTGTTTAAATTGTAAGTGTTATTCTAAGCCTCCTGATTTTGGTTTAAGCACTTGGTCTTTAGACTTACCCCATAGCTCTCCCTGGCCTTTCTCTCTCAGATTCTGACAAATATGGATGGACAATTTCCTACAGTTTCTCCTGCCAGTCTGATTGATATGGGCATCCTGAGACAGTGTAGTAACTGCCTTATGTACACAGACAACCACCTTCTATTACCACCTAGGGACACAATTTGTGAGAGATGCAATTACATTAGGAACTTAGAGTCTATGCTCTGTCCCTCACAAGCCAGTATATCTGGCACTGAGAAGGTTGTCAACACAATCACTACACCTCGAACACCACCCACACCTACACAACACACACCTACATATGTGGATGTCCACAACAAAAACATACCCAAACAAAGGAGACCTACGAGGCAAAAGGAATCTTGACCAATGGATGGGAGATCGCAGATACACCCCAGGGGTTACCTCAGTGTCACTGCTCGACAGAGGCACAGCAAAATAATGGGCATAGTTTCTCCAAACTAAAGGGGTGGCGTAAGCCACAAAACTATGGGCTAGGCTTATAAATGCCCTCGGGCAGATAGCCTAGTATGAACCTATGAACCTATGAACCTATAAAAACACACGTGATCTCCACAGCCCTCCATACCACATAGGTTCATAGGTTCATACTAGGCTATCTGCCCTAGGGCATTTATAAGCCTAGCCAGAGTGTGTTTGGCTTTCACCACCCATTTTAAATTAATTTTGCTATGCCCTTTTTATACTGTGCCTCTGTCTAACAGTGACACAGAAGTGATACCCGGGGTAAACCTATGATCTCCCATCCACTCATCAAGATTCCTCTTGAAGAGAGTCAATGAGGGACTCTGCCTAACCTGGACTGGGATTTTATTCCAGAGTGAAGGGAGCCTCTGGGTTATGAATCTGTCCCTCCAGCATGTCCTACTTATTTCAGTGCTGAGGTTCAAGTCTCTCGAGCACGTAGCTTGATAAGATTTGGATTTTCTGAGGTGTAGCATGTCCATTAATTCCGGGTTGGACATGGCTTTATACGTCAGGCACAGATCGCCTCTGAGCAGGCGGTATGCCACTGAGTAGAGCTGGAGTTTCTTTAACCGGGCAGAATATGGCATCTGTTTGAGCCCTTTGATCCTCTTGGTGAGGTACTTTTGGGGTCTTTCCAGTTGCTGCAGGTGTCTGGTAAGGTACATCCCAAAAGGGGCATTGTACTCAATTATGGGCCTGATGAGGGATGAGTAAAGAGGCACGATGACCTCCCCTGATCTAGATGTGAATCCCTTCATGATTAGGTGGGCTATATAAAATGTTCTTCTAACCACTTTGGCCACGTGGTTGTCAAATGAGAGATTGCTATCAACTTGGGTCCCCAGGTCCCTAATTACTTCTTCTGTACTTAATGGATTACCACCTATGTGTTAATTTGTGGGCACTTTGTTTTTGCCAAAGGGGATGACTATACACTTTTTGGCGTTTAGCTTGAGGCCATGTCTCTGGCACCAGTTGTCTGTTTCTATGAGGCCCTTTTGGAGGATGCTTGTGTCTGCGAACTTGGTCAGCCACAGTCCTTCCATGTTGGCATGTACCACCGAGAAATATATACTGAACAAGAGAGGTCCCAGGACTGAGCCTTCTGGGACACCACTTGTAACTGGTTTGGAGTCTGACATGGCTCCAGCAATTCTAACCATGTGGGTTCTGTCCTTGAGCCAGTTTGCAATCCATCTAGTGACATAGGGGTTTATATTTAAGCTGGTGAGCTTATCTATAATGCCCAAGTGGGGTATTGTATCGAAGGCTTTTGCGAGGTCCAGGTAGGCTGTGTGGACCACCTTCCCCTCGTCAATGGCCTTGGTGACTGTTTCAAAGAAATTGACCAGGTTTAAGAGGCAGGATCTGCCCTTAACAAAGCCGGTAGGATCCAGTGTCTGTAGGTCCCCAATATCTTTATTTATGAGGTCCATGATGATCCTTTCCATAGCTTTGCAGACCAAGCTAGTCAGGCTTATGGGGTGACAGTTTCCAGGATCTGTTGAGGCACCACCTTTGTGGAGAGGGACCACTGTTGCTGTACGCCACTCTTTAGGTACATATCCTGTAGTAAGACTGAGATTGAACAGTAGTTTTATGTTTGGGTTTAGCTCTTCTTGGAGTTCATGTAGGACGCAGCCCGGGACACCATCTGGTCCCATTGATGCTGTGTTTTTTGCTTTGGAGAGGGCGGCTCTTACCTGAGCATCTGCGATGTCAGGGGGGCAGCACTCTGCTGGGATAGATATTTGCCCTTTTGGTGGGGAGGGGGGGGAGAAGTTTGTGCTGAACCTGTCAGCTAGGATGTTGGCAATGTCTGTGGGTTTGGTGGATTTTTTGTCATTTTGGACTAATTCTGAGCATATCTGGGAATTCCCACCCAGGTTCCTAACATAACTAAAGAAAGCCTTGTGATTATCCTTAGTGTCCTGTGCAATTTTTCTCTCGAAGCTGGCCTTAGATTATTTTATGAGTGCCTGTAGTTTTTTGCTATTACTGATCAGAGATGCCTTCCCTTTTTGGGATTTTGCTCTATCATGTAGTAGCTTCCTCCTTCTATTGTATAGTTTGTTTATGGCTGGGGTCCACCAGACATGACATCTGCCTTTGGAGGATTGGGTCTTGGTTTTATTTGGGATTACATGATCCATGCATTCCTGAAGGTGTTCATAGAATGCGTTTATAAAGGATTCTGCAGTCTGGGCCGTATTTTCCACAGGCCCGGGGGCTTTGAAGGATTCCACCTCAGTTTTGAGGAGTGTGAATTTTGCTTTAGAGAAGATTTTCACTGTGGTTTTCTGGGCAGGGGGTGGGGTCGGGATGTGAATATCCAGTGAGATTAGTTTATGGTCTGATCTTACCAGTGAGGGATACACTTCTGGTCTGGAGCATAGAGTCCCCATGTTGGTGATGATCAGTTCCAGTATGTTTTCCCCTCTTGTGGGAGTGGTAACAAGTTGTTCCATAGCATTTGAGTTTATAAATTCTAGGAACCTTTGGGCTAGGGTGTTGGAGCTAGAGTAATGCTCCCAGTCTATGTTTGGGTAGTTGAAATCACCCAATATAATGGTGTTTGGAGAGACCTTCATATTTTCCAGTGTTCTCAGGAAGGCCGAGTGGGGTTCCTAGGTTTGGGAGGGTGGTCTGTAGCAGGCTATAAACTGGAAGTCAGTTTTACCCACTGTTAGTTGCACATGGATAGTCTCTGATGCTTTGTGCTGTGCCACCAACCTGGAGGTGTGGGTATCTTTAAAGAATATTGATACTCCCCCTCCTTTTGTGGTTCGGTCCAAGTTTTGGGGCCGAAAAGCATGGTATGAGGTATAACCTGGTAGTGCTGGGGTGCTCTCGGGAGCCTTGAACCAGGTTTCTGTTACTGCATAGATATCGATGTTCTCCATGCTAAGGAGAGTTTCAAGTGTGTGCATCTTGAGGTTTAGACTTCTGGCATTGAGTAGCATTACTCTTAGTTTCTTATCCCTTATGATACCTATGGAGGTGGGTTTGTCTTTTGAGCCTTGCCTAAAAAAGGCACTATGGGGGTAGCAAGAGCCTTTGCCAATATCCGAAAGCCCAGGGGTGACAGGTGCAAGCTGTCCCTAGTGAAGCATCGTGGCTTGTCGAGCATGCCATCCCAGGCTGACAGGCATTGGATCCCCTTTGAATGACACCAATACTTAAGCCAATTGTTGAAATCATCTTGTCTGTGTTCATATTGTGGCATCATTCTTAGATGCTAAGATGCTACTCAAGGTCAGCAGCAGGCTACTGGCTCAAGAGCTCAGAGCCTCTCTATGTCTCTTTTCATAGTCCAGGGAGGTACGTCTCAGGTCATTCACACCAGCATGGACAATGACTGAGTCATATTTGTACTTGCCTTGGAGTGACCTGAGTGCTTGTGTTATGTGGCGGATCCTAGCGCCCGACAGGCAGCTCACCGTGACCTTCTCCTTGTTCAGCCTGGTGAGTGGGACGTCAGTGTGCCTGACGATAGAGTCACCTATTACAAGTGTATCAGGTGTGTTGTTTAGCCTTAAGGGCTGTGACTGTTCGGCACACTGGCTTTGTGAGCTATGTGTTGCACGTGTTTTGTTTTGTGGTAGTGGTTGCTTGGGTGTCTGCTTTGGAGGTCTCTGCTGCTTAGGCAGATTTTTATTTAGAGCCTCCGAGTATGTTTTTGTGTGTTTATGTGTTTGGTTTGCTGTCGTGGTAGGTCTATGTGAGACTGTAATTGTAGTGAGTGTGGTTTCCTTCTCCTCCTGACTGGTTACGCCAGTACTGAGTTGAGAGAGCTTAGCCTCCAGTTTGGCTATATGGTTGCATCTCTCACATGTGTTGGAATTTGTTGGGAGGAGGAGAGGGTTGTCTGTGTACAAGAGGCAGTTGTAACATTGCCTCAAGATTCCCAGATTCACCAGTTGGACCGGAGAGGAGATTGACAACTGACCTTTGGACATGCTAGAATAGTATTGGGAATTCCTTTATAATTGAAATAAAGTGTCAGTGGGGAACAAGGTACTCAAGGGGAGTTTGTGAGGGTGTAGTGCTTTTAATATTTTAGTGCTGACTTAGTGAGCAAGTGCCAGGTAACTTAAATGCAATGTGTTACAGGTAACTTAAATGCAAAAACGACAAACAGTAACTTTCTTTCAAGTGAAACAAGGAAATAAGTACAGTAAGCAATGCAGATATCACTAGGGATCCACAGAAGCACTGAAAAGCCGCGTTTTAGGTGAAATTAGCATTTCAGGGAAATAACAAGCAAACAAACAACAAGCATACAAACAAAGCTAGATTCAGCAGGCCTGGATCTAGTCTATGCTACAGCAAACAAGGTGTACCAATTTCAGTAAGAAACAGTTCAAATATGCAGGCACTATAAGCCTTTAACCAGAAATTCCCAGCTCAGAAGGGCAGAGTCCAGCCTCTCCTCCCACAGAGTGCAGACCATGAACCTTCTTAATGTAATTAATGATAGCTACACACTTTATCTTTACTACTACCTACCACAAGTAAATAAAATAAAATTGAATACTTTAAAGAATGCCTGGATTAGTGCTCAGTTATACAAACAAGCTAGATTCAGCAGGCCTGGATCTCTCTATGCTACACAAACAAGGGGTGTACAATTTCAGTAAGAAGCAGTTCAAATATGCAGGCACTATAAGCCTTTAACCAGAAATTCCCAGCTCAGAAGGGCAGAGTCCAGCCTCTCCTCCCACAAGAGTGCAGACCACGAACCCTCTTAATGTAAAATAACTGGCTTGAAGCCCAAGTGCTTAAACCAGAATTAATACACTTTTAGAATAACAGACACTGAGCCCTCAATCAGCAGTTCCCAACTTAGAAGGATGTAAGCTACCTGTTCTGCCACTACAGTGCAGACCACAAATCTTCTTAATGTAAAACAACTGGTCTGAAGCCCAAGTGCTTAAACTGAAAGGCTTAGAATGAGTTACACCAAGCAGTAATAAATACAATTGAGTACTTTTAAGATGACACAAAAGCAAAATAAAGTAGGAAGAAACACAAATACAGTAAAAGCAGATACATTTTTTTTAAGTGGAAAGAGAGAAAGGAAAGAGAGAAATGAGTAGCAGAAACTAAGCTGATTGGCCTTCTCAAATGTTCTCCCTGTACTGGGTAGAATGAGGTAATGACACTAGACTGGGAGGAGGGTCCCAGATCAAATTTACACTAGGGGCGGGCAACTGCAAAGCCACAGGGAGGGAGGGTGGGAAACAAACTGCAGAAATGTTTCTCACAGCTGAAAAGCAGCAGTGGGCCCTTAAATGAAAGTTTTAAACAGCTAAAGGAGCCTCTAGAAAAAAGAGTTTAACTGCAACAAGTTATTAGAAACAAACAACCCAACAGATGCTTAATAAAAGTGGGCAATTTCCAGTTAATACCTCAGTGAAACTAGCTAGAAAAATACACAGTACACAAAGTGTTATAAATAACAAAGAAATAAAGAACAAAATAAACAAAAAACAGGATACTTAATGTTATATATTATAGCTCTGAGTTTCCTCAGTGTCCTTCCTTCGATCAAGCTCAGTGTGAAATGGCAGAACACTCACAAATTAACTTCTTAGGTAACAGAAAGTTGAAACCTGAGACAGTTTTTAAGAAAGAAATCTCAAAAGAACCAATGAGATGCTTAGTCTAAGCTGTAGTCCAGGTGACCTCAGTCAGCCAATGACCTCAAACAATTCTCTCTCACTGAAATGCCTGATGGCTTTGGATAAACCAAGATGTCCCTGAATATTAGGCATAGTTCACACACCTGTGTCTCACAACTACTAAGGCTTAACCATAAACCCAATGTATTAGCCATAGGAGACTCCATTGTGAGACACACAAATGTGCCTCTCACCAGGCTGGATAAGGAAAAAGTCAGGGTTAGTTGTCTGTCAGGGGCCAGAATCCACCATATCACACACAAACTCAAGTCTCTCAACAACAGGTACTGTTATAACTCTGTCATAGTCCAGGTTGGTGTGAATGAATTGAGAAGTACCTCCTTGGACTACATAAAGATAGACATGATTGGACTCAGTGAATATGTGTCCCAGGCAGGTATGTCCCTAGCCTTAAGCAGCATTCTACCGTCAGCCAGAATGATGCCTCAATACAAACAGAAAATGATTGACTCTAACAATTGGCTTAGTTTCTGGTGTCATTCCAGGGGGATCCAGTACCTGACAGATTGGGAAGATATGATTGACAGACTACGCTGCTTTGCCAGAGATGGCCTGCATCTGTCTCACTTGGGCTTCAGGCTTCTGGCAAAGGCACTTGCCTCCCCCATAGTGCCTTTTTTAGAAAAAGTGATGAGGTTAGAACTACCAACATAAAAATGTCAACACAATGCAAATTAAAGGTCATGCTGCAAAATGCTAGGAGCCTAAACATGAAACTGCACTTATTGAAAGCATTCTTAACCCTGGAAAATGCTGACTCTTGATTCAAAGCTGCGGAGAGCACCCCAGCCATACCTGGTTACTCATCCTATCATACATTCAGACCCCAAACTCTGGGTAGTAAAGCCAAAGGAGCTGGAGTTTCAATATATATTAAAGACATACACACCTCCAGGCTGGTCAAACAGTATGATGCACAGGTGACTATCTATCAAGATTCAACCTTTTACCCTAACCCTGTGTGACTTTAACTACCCAAATATAGTCTGGAAGAACTACTCATGACAGAACACAAATGCCCAGAGATTCCTCAATTTTGTCAATGCAAATGCTTTGGAACAGCTAGTCGATACCCCCGTAAGAGGTGATAACATCTTGGGCTTGGGATTAACCAGCATGAGTAACCTGTGCAGCATCCCTGCAGTATTATCCTCCCTTGTAAGATCCGACCATAAAGAGGTCATGTTCGAAGTTACCATTTCCCCCGATCCCTTTCAAGCTAGGGTCAAACAAAAACAATTCTCTAAAGCTGATTACAGCCTCCTGAGGGATGGTATAAATAGCTTCACAGCCCCCTCCCCCATCTGGGAACTGGCACCAGTATCCAAAACTATGCCAAATTACTATATAAACATTTATATAGATGCATGGAATCAGGAATACCTGAAAGAACTAAATCATCCTCTGCAAGGAAGAGTAAACCTGTCTGGTGGACATCTGCAATAAATAAACTCTTTAACAAAAGAAACAAATTGCTGTCCAGGATGAAGAAGGAGCAAGTGCCAAATTGGAAGCAATCTCTCCTTAACCTAAACAAGCAAATAAGAGCACTAGTGAAATCCTCCAAAGCATACTTAGAGTCCAAATTGGCCACATCTACTAGAGACACTCATAAGACCTTCTTCACATATGTCCGTAATCTCAACAGTAGCACCCAGATCTGTTCAGAACTGGTGGTCAAGGATACCACATATACAAATGCTGTATTTATAGAAAACTTGCTGGCTGACAGAGTCAGCGAAATTTCACCCCTCTGTCCCCATCAGTAAATCAGGACATTCCCAGTATCTGCCCTCTTCCAGATATAGCTAGGGATCAGGTCATCACTGCTCTCTCAAAGGCAAAAAAAATGCCTCCATGGGACCCGATAACATCCCAGCTGCATCCTACATAAACTCAGGCAGGAACTTACAGCACCATTAGGCGCTCTATTCATCCAAAGCCTGAGTACCGGCTTTGTCCCAGCTGAGTGGTGGACAGCCACTGTCATCCCTTTAAGCAAAGGTGGAGCATCCATCGATCCATGAAATTATAGACCTATCAGCCTAACTAGACTGATCTGGAAGGCCATAGAATGAATTATCATGGACCTCATAAACAAGGACATTGACAACCTCCAAACACTCGATCCTACACAGTTTAATTCATCAAGGGGAGGTTGTGTCTGTTTCTGGTGCTGTCAACTTTTTTGAGACAGTCACCAAAGCCATGGGTAAGGGGAAGACAGTGTACACCACCTACCTTGACCTGGCCAAAGCCTTCAATACTATTCCCCACTCGGGCATAATAGATAAACTCTCTTAACTAGGCATCAATCCTTATGTTAGCAGATGGGTAGCTAACTGGCTCACTGATAGAACCCACCTATTCAAAATAGGTGAAGCCACCACAAGCAGTAGACCCGTATCAAGTAATGTATCCCAGGGTTCGGTCTTGGGGCCTCTGTTACTTGGGATATATTTTTCTGAGGTGAGGGCCAAAACCAGTGGGCTAAGGCTGACCAGGTTTGCAGATGACTGCAAGCTGGGTGCTGTCATCAATTCCTCTAGTGATGTGGACATCCTCCAAGAGAGTCTCACCCAAACAACTGACTGGTGTCGGAAACATGGCCTCAAGCTGAAAACAAAAAAATTCTTCATTATCCCCTTTGGGGAGAGTGACATCCCCAAAAATTATCACATTAATAACAATGTCCTAAGCACATAATCAGTCATTTGGGATTTAGACACCCAGATTGATAGCAACCTGACTTTTGACTGCCATGTTACTTCCATTGTATGGAAAGCTTTCTACATGGCCCACCTCATAAGTAAGGGTATCTCATCCAGGGACAAGGAGGTCATAACATCCCTGTATTTTTCCTTATAAGGCCCATTATTGAGTACAACGTCCCATTTGGCATGTACCTCGCAAAGCACATGCAGCAGCTGGAGAGACCACAGAGGTTCCTCACCAGGAGAATCCAGGGCCTCAAAAATCTACCATATACAGATAGTCTAAAAGCATTATCCCTCTACTCAGTTTCATACAGACTCCTCAGAGGTGACCTCTGTCTGGCATACAAGGTGATCTCAGACCCCGCCTTGATGAGACTGCTGCATATCCACAAATAAAGCTCCACTCGAGTAACCCACATGCGTGGCCTCAACCTGGTCTGTGACATCAGTAGGACTTGTTGGTGGGACAGATTTGTTTCCCAGAGATTTCTCCATCTGTGGAATAGACTCCCTTTCCATATCAAGCAGAGTACCTCTTTACCCCTTTTTAAGTGCAACCTAGATAACTGGATGGGAAATAGGACATACATCCCTGGGATTCCACCTGTGTCCCTGCTGGACAGGGGCATCAGGTGCTGATTTATCTAAACATGGGCTAAACTCTTAAATAGGCTTATAAGAGTCGCAAAGGCAATAGCCTAGTAACTTCCTATGATCCTATGATTCTTTGATCCTTCAAGTTGTA
This sequence comes from Protopterus annectens, assembly GCF_019279795.1. NCBI lineage: Eukaryota > Metazoa > Chordata > Ceratodontiformes > Protopteridae > Protopterus > Protopterus annectens. The sequence continues at coordinate 229,789,457 of NC_056743.1, read as the reverse complement.
ACCTGTATCAAGGGCTACTATTAAAAGATATCTTCAAAACCTGAAGTCCACTACCTTACCCATTGCTAATCTACCAGATGAATGTATTAAAATGGTAGCAGATGTCCTTACTCTATTTCTCCCTGATTATCCAGCTGATGACAGAGAACTATGCCCCATTCACGCCGGAAACAATACTCATTATTCACCTACAAAAAGGTGGCAATTTCACTGAATTCACAAACTACAAACCTATAGCTATCCTATCTCCTCTATCTAAGGATCTTCATTTCTATTTCAGGTTCCCACCAGCCACCCCCCCTTGGATATTTTGGAACAATTTCTAAAATACCAAATTTAAACTTGGAAAAACCCTGACAAGTCATACTATGCTTGTAAATGCATTGTTAGGGTTTTTACTGGCTATTGCATACAAGTGCTTGTAAATCCTCTTTTTCAGTGGTCTTTCCATTTTCCCAATGTAGAAAAAACTACATGTTGCGCAAATTGCAATGTAAACAATTCCTTTAGTGTACAATTATCATTTTTCAACACAATTTCAAAAGGAATATTTGGTAAGGAAATGCTGAATACTTCCAAAATATAGAGACATTGTTTACAATTCCCACATTTAACCATACCCTTAAAATGCAACTGCGTACTTCATTTCAAATGTTCAAAAAAGAGTTTAAAGTTCTTCCCCATAGAATAGAAATGAAGGAGTTACAGTGGCAGCTTAGGTTATACACCACTAACTCACCAGGACTTAGTGAAAATATTTCTGTTTTACCACTATTAAAATTAAAGGTAGAAGAACTATAAAAGATGTTTTTATGTTAAGTTTTATTTTTAAAAACTTTCTCATAAGCTGCATATTATACATTATAAATAGTATTGCCCAGGGATGCTTTATGTATCTGTTTCATTATTGTTTTTAAGTAGGTTTTTAAAGTTTGTTTGTTATGAGGATTTGTTGTCATTGTAATATATTTGAAACATGGTATGGTTTAATTGAATGATTAAGGGGTGGGTTAGTTTGTTGCTTTATTTCAAATGAGTCTTGAGATGTAACAATTATTCTGAAGAAGTCTCCATATTTAGAGGGACGAAAGCACGTGAGTAAATCCTTTTTATTGTGTTTCATTTTGTGGAAGTGAGTTTGCTGGTGTCTAAACATTGTAAAGGCATAAACAGGATAAGCTTGTGGTAGCATTTTAGGTACCTGTTGAAATAAGATAACATACAATGATGGTCACAGAAACATATAGATTGAGAACTTTGACATACATCCAATAACTATTTCAGATCGTATGCCGGTCATATGCCAATAATTATGAAGATGAAAATGATGGGCAATGAAGTAAAGCTGAAGCACTGGTGCTTCCACATCTGCCTGATAAAAAAGAGGAATTTAAGGAATGGGGAGTAGAAATTATTCCAGAGTTATTAGCGGAAATAGAAAGTACTCCAGAAGTTATACTTACTGGGTGGGATAAAATGAAAGTGGAATTTGAAATATGGCAAAAATAAAAGAAATAAAAGAAAAAAGATGTAATTAAAAAGCAACAAGAATTATTTACAGGGGCTGACAAAAGTTAAAGTACTGCAGAATAAGGGGGATCTCAAAGAACAAGAAGAGGTGCACTTGCAGAGTGCTATAGAGAAAGTAAGGAAGTACTTGGATAAGATGAGTGAATTTAGAAAGAGTGCTGTTAAGCAATTGATTTTTATTTTATTTTTTATTTTGGGGGGGGATAACTCCAGAGCACAAAAACTTTTGGCACAATGACTTAGGTTGTTGCCAAACTTATGGCGCCTATAAGAAGAAAAATAACCAGAGATCCTGCAGAGGTATTATAGATATTTCATACATTTTTATGAGAATTTGTATAAAGCAGAGAAGAGGGGCAATCAAGAAAAAGCACAATTGAAAATATTTATGGAAGATAAATATGCCAAGGTTAGAAGTAGACGAGGCTCAATAAGTAACAGTTAAGATATGAGATGAGATATAATGGTGATGTGTAACCAATCTACAGGAAAGTCTCCAGGAATAGATGGTATTCCGGTCGAAGTTTGGAAGCTAGGTGGGAAGAAAGTGATTAAGATCTGGAAGGCTTTGTTACAGTATTTTAAAAGGAGGAGACGCAACAACATCTTGAAAAAAAGCTGTGGTGGCTATAATACCTAGAGGAATACCCATCAGATCCAGCTTCATATAGACCCATTTCAATTTTAAACCATGATTATAAACTGTTTATGTCTATAATGGTTAAATGAATGGCAAATGTGTTGCCAAAACTGATAGATATGAATCAATGTAGTTTTATGGAGGGGAGGCAAGCATTTGACAACATTAATAGAAAAACGATGATAATCCAGAAAGAAGCAGAATGTAAGAAAAGACTGCTGTTGTTGGTAGGCCTTGATATGGAGAAAGCATTCAATAGAGTAAGCTGGGATTTCATGAGTAGGATAATGGAAGCATTTGCATTTCCTGATACAATAATAATGTTAATTAGAAGGATATATGAGGTACTGGAGGCAAAAATCAAAGTGTGTCAGAACAGAGGAACAGGCAGGGGTGTCCTCTTTCCACTTTGTCATCTGTGTTATATTTAGAGTCATTGACAAAGAAAATAAAGGACTCAGAAATTCAAGGAAATAATTAGTATGGCATTCAAGAAAAGTTGGCTTTATTGACAGATGGCATTATTTTGTATCTGACAGAACCAGAAAAGGGCATCTCGGTGTTGTGGAACGTTCATGGTATAAACTTAATGAAGGTAAAACAAAGGCTATAGCTGGAAAGTATATACATACATGCATTGGTTCAGCAATACTCATATTTATGAAGACATGATAAAATTAAGTATTTAGGAGTATGGCTTAAAAAGGGTTCTGTTATAGCAGCTAAGGATATGTGGGAAGAAACTAAACAAAAGATAATACAAAAACTGAGAAACTGGAAACTCTTCCCTATGGATATGGATAGCAAGATACAAGCAGTAACAATGTTTTTAATCCCTTTAGTTTTATACATAAGTCAGGTATATTTTATCAACCAGAGGAGTATTTGTGGATAGTAATTAATGAAGATTTGAAAGATTTTATCTGGGAGGGGAAGATGGCAAGAGTTAAGAGGGATAGGTTGATCCTTTCAATAGAACATGGAGGCTTAGCATTACCTGATTTAAAGGGGTATTTTAGAGTTACATAGTTAAGGTTCTTATACATAACACAAGCAAAAAGTTATGGTTCAAAGTGGAAAGGGATGATGATGATGATGTAATAAGGGGAGCAATTCAAGAAATAAGGAAAGAGTGGGATTTTGGATGTATATCTATAAAGAGAATAGCAACAGTCATACAGAGTATTATATTCATAAAGTAGCAGAAAGTATACTAAATACTAAGCCAACACAGAAATAGAGAAAAAATATTCTGCCAATAGGGATGACTGTGATTAGGGGTACAGAGAATAGGCAACATGGGGTTAGAAGAATCTGGCAAGGGATCCAAACTATTGGGATCAAATAATTAGCAAGGGAAAGGTAATAGAATGGAAAGAGGCCACGAAGACATTTGGAATGCAGGTTACAGATTTCCTTCCCTATCAGGGATTGATATCAGAGTATAGGCAAAGAGAAAGGGATAGGGGAATTATAAGTGAAGTAAAGACCTGCACTGACTGAGGTTTTAGTAGGGCATATAAAATATTGCGCGATAACTATAGGAATCAATCATAGGAGGTCAGAAAAGACTGGGAAGAGAGATTTAATAATAAACTTACAAATAAGGAATGGGAGGGCATGATGGTTCCAAAATATGCAACAAAATGTAGGAGATTTATGATTTTTGCCTAGAGATGTTTGCATAGCTACTTTTATACCCCAAGCAAACTACAAAGAATTTTTGTATTAGATAGATGGCAAATGGCAAATGTTATAGGTGCAATGGGGAAGAAAGGGATACCTAGGAGCATATGTTCTTGGAGTATAATGAGTTGGCAGCCTTTAAATATTCTCTACAGAGTTCTCCGTCAGGAATACTGGGTGAGCAAATGAGTATAACTAAGGAAATGATTTTTTGAGCTTTGATGCAGGATCTGAATTGCCTAGACATACTTGTTAAGTGTAATTCTGGTGGTTGTCAAAAAAGCAATTACTAAAAATATGGAAATCAAAGTCTAAACCAGCCATACCTGAAGAAGTGTATATTGTAACAAATCAAAGAATTGGAAAGAGGATTTTTATTAAAGGGTAGGATTAAATTACACAGAAAAAAATAGAAATTATGGGAATGAAAAATGTTTTGAGGAAGGAATTAAGTTTAAGAGACGGTAGGAACTGAACAGTTGTCTAATGTTAGTTTGATTCTATTGAATAGAAAAATATATGCGATTTATAATGTATGTGAATGTGAATTTGTTAATATGGTTTGATTACTTTTATATGAATGCACAGTTGCCTATGTCACAAGAGACAATTCAATTTAAATTTACAGTAGGAGCGGGCAACTGCAAAGCCACCAAGTATAAAAACAGCATACCAATAGGGAGGGAGGGTGGGAAACAAAAATCAGAACAAACAAACCCAACCAGATGCTTAATTGTAGAAAATTTCTTGTTAATACCTCACACACAGTGAAACTAGCTAGAAAAGTATATGCAGACAATAAAAGTGCTATAAATAACTCGTAAAAATAAGCAAAAAAAACAGGATACTTAATGTTATATATCACAGATCAGTTTTCTCAGTGCCCTTCCTCTGATTAGCCCCTACTATAAATTTGATCTGGGACACTCCTCCCAGTCTAGTGTCATTACCTCATTCTACATAACCCAGGGAGAACATTTGAAAAGGCCAACCCACTTAGTTTCTGCTCCTCCTTTCCCCTTTCCACTTTGCAAAAAAAAATAAAAATTCTAAGCTTGTTTCCTGCCTTTCCTGTAAGCCATCTAGTCCAGATACAGATTTGCTGTATCCAGGACTGTTTGTAAGCTTCTGAGCCCCCAAGCCTTTCTGTGTTGGAGGGTAACCTTCTAGATTAATTTTGTTTCTTAGAACTAGCCAGTTGTTTAGTTATAGCACTCAAATCTGTTTCTTTGAACTCAGCACTTGTTCAGAACTCGTTGTAAGCACTAAATAAGCTACAAATTACTGCAGCACTCAACTTTCCTCACTTGTCTAGTGGAAAGCAGTTTTTAGTACTTAATAAATAAGCACTTATCCAGGCATGTCCAAGGGTCAGCTCCCGGTGTTTTCTCCTGTCTACCTGATGAATCTGGGCATCTTGGGGCAATGCAGCAATTGCCTCATGTACACAGACAACCCTCTCCTCCTACCACCCAACACTACAACCTGTGAGAGATGCACTTATATAGCCAAACTGGAAGCAAAGCTCTCTTCACCCAAGACTGGACTAGACAGTCAAGAGGAGAAGATAAACACTTGCACCACACCACACTCATCACATAGTCCCTCAAAACCTACACCACCAAAACACACACATAGAAACACAAAACACACACCTACATTCATGGAGTCTCTCAATAAAAATCTACTCAAGCAACAGGGACCTCCAAAGCAGAAACACAAGCAACCTCCACCCCCCAACACAACCCAAATAACACATAGCCCACAAACTCAGTGTGCCACTCAACCACAGCCCATAAGGCATAACAACGTACCCAACACTTTCGTCATAGGTGACTCTATACTCAGGCACACTGATGTTCCACTCACCAGGCTAAACAAGGAGAAAGTTACTGTCAGCTGCCTGTCAGGTGCCAGGATCCTCCACATAATACATGCACTCAGGTCACTCCACAACAAGTACAAATATGACTCTGTCATTGTCCATGTTGGTGTGGATGACCTGAGACGTACCTCCCTGGACTACATGAAAAGAAACATGGAGGAGCTGTCCAATCTTGTAGCCCAGGCAGATATGACCCTAGCCCTGAGTAGCATCCTGCCATCACCCTGAATGATACCACAGTACAAGAACAAAATGATTGACTTCAATAACTGGCTAAGCTTCTGGTGTCATTCTAAGGGGATCCAGTATCTGTCTGCCTGGGATGACATGATCGACAAACCACGATGCTTTGCCAGAGATGGCCTGCACATGTCGCCCTTGGGATTCCAGACACTGGCTAAGGCTCTTGCCACCCTTATAGTGCCTTTTTTTAGGCAAGGTTCAAATGACAAATTCACCACTGTAACAGGTACAAGCAAGCAAAATCTGAGGGTAATGCTACTCAATGCTAGAAGCCTAAACCTCAAAATGCACTCACTCGAGGCACTCCTTAAAATGGAGAACATTGACATCTGTGCAGTGACAGAGACCTGGTTCAAGGCTACATTACCAGGCTATAATTCATACCACATATTTCGGCCACCTAACTTGGACCAAAACACTAAAGGCGGAGGCTTGTCCATATTCATTAAGGATATCCACACCTCTAGGCTAGTTGCTCAGCATAATGCATCCGAGATTATCCAAGTGCAACTAACTCTGGGCAAGACTGCAATCCAAATTGTAGCTTGCTACAGATCCCCCACCATGCCCCAGTATTCCCACTCTTCATTTCTTGATACACTAGAAAATATTAGGGTACAACCTAACACCCTAATAATGGGCGATTTCAACTACCCCACCATTAACTGGGAAAACTCCTCATGTACCAACTCTTGTGCTCAACATTTTCTGGAATTCATAAAGTCCAATGCCTTGGATCAACTTATTCACACCCCCACCAGGGGCAGCAATATCCTAGACCTAGTCATTACCAACATGGGCAACCGGTGTTCCACACCAGAGGTCAATTCCTCTTTGGTCAGATCTGACCACAAGCTAATTATCCTAGACATCCATATTCCACCCCACCCCACCCCCCATTAGGGAAACCACAGTAAAAAATTTCTCCAAAGCCAACTTCACGCTTCTTAAGACATAAGTGGCAAAATTCACGACACCCATGCTGATGGACAATAGAGGTACGACGCTTGAATCCTATACAGATGCACTTTATAAGCACTTACACGAGTGCATGTATCGTGCAATCCCTAACAGAACCAAGATGCTATCCTCCAAAAAAATGAAGCCAATCTGGTGGTTCCCTGCCATAAACAAACTCTACAACAGAAGAAACTGTTGCAAAAAAGAATAAACTCCCATGATTGGAGGAACTCCCTGGTCAGCCTTAGTAAGAAGCTGAGATCTCTCATAAAATCCTCCAAAGCTAGTTACAAAAACAAAATCGCCACTGATTCTAAAGACAACCACAAAGCATTCTATAGCTATGTCAAGAATCTCAATGGCAACACTCAGATCTGCTCTGAGTTACAGCACAATGCCACTAAATATACAGAACCAACTGATATTGTCAACATCCAGGCAGACAGGTTCAGTGCTAACATTACCCCTCTCTCACCCCCTAAAGGGCACATCTCTATACCGGAAGAGTGCAAAGTTCCTGTAATCACGGCTGCACAGGTAAAAAACACACTCTCCAAAGCCAAGAGCACAGCATCCATGGGACCTGACAACATCCCAGGCTGTATTCTACATGAACTTACAGAATGAAATGGCACCCCACCTAAGTACCATGCTCAATCATAGCCTCACCTCAGGCTTTTTTTGAATGGTGCATAGCAACGGTTATCCCACTCCACAAAGGGGGAGCCACCATGGACCCCAGGAACTACTGCCCCATTAGCCTGATGAGCCTGGTCTGTAAGGCTATTTAATGTATCATCATGGAACTTATAAACAATGACATTGGTAATCTCCAAACTTTGGACCCTACCCAGTTCAGGTTTGTAAAAGGCAGATCATGTCTCCTAAACCTGATTGACTTCTTTGAAGCAGTCACCAAAGCCGTAGATGAGGGTAAGGTGGTTCACACAGCCTATCTAGATCTTGCCAAGGCTTTTGACACCATCCCCCACTCTGGAATTATAGATAAACTCACTAAACTAGGTATAAATCCCTATGTCACAAGATGGGTTGCCAAGTGGCTCACGGACAGAACCCACACTGTGAAAGCGGCAGACTCTAAATCCAACATCAGACCAGTAACAAGTGGATTACCACAGGGTTCAGTCCTGGGTCCTCTCCTGTTTGGTATCTACTTCTCTGAAGTACAGGCTAACACACAAGGTCTTTGGCTAACAAAGTTTGCAGATGACTGCAAACTAGGAGCCATAATCAAAACTCCTAACAATGTGGACATCCTACAAAAGGGCCTCACTGAGACAGATGCCTGGTGTCAAAGCCATGGCCTCAAGCTCAATGCCAAAAAGTGCATTGTCATCCCTTTTGGTAAAAACTCTGTACCCATGAACTACTAGATAGGCGGTAGTCTACTTAACAATGAAAGTGTGATAAGAGGCCTTGGGACACAGGTGGACAGTAGTCTCTCCTTTGATAATCACGTTGCCACAGTAGTCAGGAAATCCTTCTATGTGGCACACCTCATCACAAAAGGTTTCTCATCCAGGAAAAAAGAGGTCATTGTTCCACTCTACTCATCAGTCATTAGACCCATTATAGAGTGCAACGCCCCTTTTGGTATCTACCTCACAAGACATCTACAACAACTGGAAAGGGTGCAGAAATACCTCACAAAGAGGATTACCAGCCTCAAACAGATGCCCTATGCAGACCGTCTCAGAAAACACCAGCTTTACTCCATTGCATATCACCTACTCAGAGGTGATCTCTGCCTAATATAAAAGCTATGTCAAATCCAGAGCTGTTGGACATGCTCCACTTAAAGAAATCCCAATCCCTCCGAGCTACACGCTCTAGGGACCTAAACCTTGTCATCACAATAAACAGAACATGCTGGAGGGATAGATTCCTGTCCCAGAGACTTCCCATACTCTGAAACAAACTACCTATTTATATCAAACAAAGCTCCTCATTAGCACTCTTCAAGAAAAATCTTGATGATTGGATGGGAGATAGGGAATTCACCCTGGGGATCACTTCTGTGGCTCTGCTCGACAGGGGCACAGGAAAATAATTTTCTTGGGTGGCAAAAGCCAGGGTACCATTTGGCTAGGCTTATATAGGGCCTAGGGCCAATAGCCTAGTACCTACCTATGAACCTATAAAAAGGTGCATTTAAAAAAAATATATCCAGTGATGGTCACTATTAATGAACCTGCTTTTATGCTAATGTATATTAATGTATTAATCTATAGAATTTATAATTTTTTCTATCAGTTTACTACTAGTTTACTAGTTTATCATTTAACAAGCTCATTTAACTGACCAAGCCTCCTATCCAATGTTGCATATACCATTCTCTCCACTTATCTCAGACCTTCTGTCTCCTCTTTAACTTCCACGTCATGATCAATGGCTTTCCCTTAACACTCATGACTTTCCCATTATGGGTTACTACATTAACAAATCCTGGAGAGACCACTCGTTATTGACTTTGTAATTATCGGCATTACCAAGTACACCAGGGTCCCTTCAACTCCCAAAGCACTCAGTGCATGTATAGTCCACAGAAGGAAGGGCTGCTGTGATACGCAGGTCTTTCCTGATGCCTCCTCCCTTGGGCTTTTCTGCATAGGCTCTGTAATACTTGCTGACAGAGGACATTCCCAAAAAATATACAGCCATATACCCATCTCCCTAGACCTACACCTCCAGCAGCCGCCAACATAGCCAGAAATTTCCTCAGTAATCTACTGGGGGTACAAAAGTACTTGTAGAGACATTTTCATAAAAAATCCTATTCCTTCTGGAAGATGTCACATTCTTTGCTATCATTATACATATGTCCATAAAAACTGGGGAACCCTCACAGCCAATACTCATTCCCATTTCTCTTACCACTGTGACCTTATTGTGCCCTTGGCTTCCATAAGAATGTCATAAATAGAGACAATTGCTGTTCTCCAGAAATCTTACCAATTTTTTATTTTTTTTGGGGGGGGGGTCTTCCCTGTCTTGCAGCCTTCTCATACTATCCTGGTAGACCCTTTTCAGTGCCTGATACTGCAAAAAATGAAATTTCTTTAAGTTAAACCTTCTACAAAGCTTTTCCCAAGAACTGAAAGCTGTTCTTTAGACATGTGCAGCCAGTTAGCTCCATGCAAACATCTATCCACCCATGTCAGCAACTGCTGGCCCTTACACAATTTTTTAACTTAAGTGGAAACAGCTCTAACAACTGCTTCCGGGCTACAATATTCACCATTTTTCCAGGTCTAATCATTTGCACTTATACTTTGATACACACTTGCCTCCTAGAACCCTTCTCTACTGCAGAATTCATCATGCAAATGCTTTCCCTACTTAGTAGTATGCCTATAAACAAATGCTTCCATCTTGGGGGTCTCTTTTCTCCTAACAGGACTAAAAAAAAAACACTTTAATGCAGAAGCATGCATATATAATTTGAATGAGATGCAGTTTGTAAAAGAGGTTAAAATTGTATTTCATAGTTTGGGCGCCGACATGACAGGCTGTGCTCACTGCTAGTGAGATTATTATATGGCGCCTGTAGAGAGGATGTGTCAGGGCTAAGGACCTTAGATAGTACTATACATATCTGTGCTAGCAAGCCTGTCTGAAGTTTGTATTGTAGAGCAGTACAGTGTTGAGGAGAATATATGATATTTGCTGAATGGGGAGCAATTTTTCTTTCTTTTTTTTTTTTTTTTTTTTTTTAGGACGTCCATTTGTCCATTTAAGAGGAATAGATTTTCTGAGTCAGCTGCAGTAAGGTAGAGGGATAGGCTGTTTGCAGGCTGAGCTAAAAATATTCCATTGCCAATAGTTATATTTCCAGGAGCAGAAGAGTTATCTATTGCTTACGAGCATACTGCTGGTATTGAGTTGCCAGTCAAGGTACCCCAAGATTTCAGTGGTTTCAATCATTTCATTATCATTGTGCTGAATGTGCTTTTTTTGGTGGGGGGGGGAGTCCAACACCATGACTTTAGCTTTAATGGAACCATAATTTCACATTCCAAGTGGACAGCTGAAGCAGGTCTGGTTGAAGGAGTATTTTTTTATTACTGCAGGTGAATGACATTTCACCTGTATACAATCATGTCATGTGTGCAGAGAATGATGGGGAGAGAGCAGGGAGACAGTTTATAAAGACAGAAGTTATGAAGGGAGGCAGAACAGAAGCGTGAGGTACAGCACAATTAAAAATAATAGTTATATATGGTGTCCCTCTTAATAGCAGAGTAGTAGAACAGATTCTAGTACAACAGATATGTAAATATGTTATACAGATAATGTAAGGGTGGAGATGAAAGGTGTGCGGGGGCTGAGGTGAGCAGGAGAGGAGACCAAGTAGGAAAGTATGTCAGTAAGAAAGTATAAGAGTAAAGACCAGAAGCAATGAGACATCTGAGAGTAACAGCCACCAAAACAAAGAAGGACAAATAAAATGAAGTTGTTAGGGTGACATTAGGATGCACTGTATACCAAACCCAAACAGATTAGCTGGAGTTTCTTTAAGATAATATGTGTTGCCACAATGACCTCAACAGCTGTACAAGGTTGTAAGATTTAATCTCAGTGTTGCCAAAAAGCTATGTATGTGACAAGACATGACACTACATCTTTTAGGGGCAAGGAAAGAAATGGCTTTGCCCTTGATGTGATAGTGTTAAGGGAACAGGAAACTGACATTACAATTCATTATACATTTCTAGATTTGAAAAGAGCATGGCTGCAACTCTTGTGTGGGCTTAAAAAATACAATAAAAAATTCTAAAATAATAATTTGCCTCTATAATGACTAATAACTATATTAACATGAATGGCAGACGTATTAAAATTAACAAAAATTGCATTAATTTAAAATAACATGATGTGCAATGATTGAACCATAAACAGTTATCTGACAGAGATCTACAAACAAGTAGCCTCAGAACAAAAAGGCTTAAAGGTGCTGGTTATTTCTATTCTTTGGCATGTGGTTCCATGCTCTGATGAGGAGGATGGAAAAAAGCAGCAGTTAAGGATAGTTCTAGTGGTAGTATGAAAGAACTTTTACCCTAAATAACTGTTTTCTGAAATACTTCTGGGGGATTGTTTTATTGTTTTACTGCCCATTTGGGATAGTAATATTCTTTGAATGAAGGCATTGATTTAAAATAACTTTCTACCCAGTTGTAATATAAAATTATACAACTCAGAAAACTCTCTTGGCAATCATTATCATTCTAGGCTTATTTAGAATACAAATGTGTACATAGTGTCTTAGTGTCTTAATCAGCCAATTTATGGCACTGAGAATATGACTTTTTAAAAATATAGTATCAACAGTTAAAAACTGTAACCTTTTTCATACACAAAATTAATTGTGAAATATTCTGAAAGAGAAATACAAAACTTAAAGGATAATATTTTCAATTTGGAAAGTGAGTTGCTAAAGTATGACACTGCTGCAAATTATGACAAAAACATACAACTTTGTTAAAAATATAAATACAAAAGACAATAGATAAAGTTAAAATGAACAAGTTAAATATAACTAAAGAGACTTTCAAAATGCTCATATTATGAACTGGAATATGACAGATATATATACCCAATAGAGTACAAGGAAAAGTCAGGCAAGTGACTTTTAATGAAGTGGTTTACATAAATGCTTCAGAGAGTAAAGCTGGGAGTGTGCAAATGGAAATGTTAATAAAAAGGAGCAGGAAATGCATGTAACGATGAAATAGATTTGCCTAGTGAAACAAATGTTAATGCTTTCCATGATAAACATGACTTGCTGTCTAGTATAGAAAGCATCAGGCTCACACAATTGATTCAAACTATGGAAAATGTTCTGAAAATGTGATACTAGTACTGCATGTGTTTTCCCTTACTTTTCTAAACCTATTCACAACTTAAGGTAAAGATTATATGCTAAAGAAGCAAGTCACTCTGTCCACCGAGGGGCAATAACAATAACTGTTCACCCAAATGGCAAAGAATTTAAAGATCAATTGCATTTTTACCACTTGTTTTTTCTGCAGTTATACTACTATGATGCAAGGTGGGTTTCTGATTCTAAAATGTATAGTTTTTACTTTAGCTATGGCAATGAAACTATGTGCATTGAATTTAAAAACTTAGGATTTTACGTACTGAATGCTGAACAGATGCACAATTACTTCCTGGTTCTATGCCATCTGATGGCAACTTCTGATGATGTCATAAGGGATTAAACAGTATGTAGTTCAATACTGTAATGCATTGAATTTAAGGGAGTCTCTTTATGCCAGGAACAGGTTTTGATATTCTAGAACATTCTTTACTGACTCTCTTTATCTCTTCTGAGAATATCTCAAACTTACCCAAGGCCTTGGTAGGCAGCTGAGCCTGTCTAATGTTCCCTTTTGCATCAGTTCCAGTTATAAGTCAGATCTTGTACTGTCAGCAGGAATCCAGTTCTGGCATATAGGTGGAGTAACACAGCCATAAATCTATCGGGCAGAGGAGCTCCATCTGTAGGGGAGTGAGATCATCTTACCAGCTTACTCACAATCCAAGAAGAGTGACAGGCTTGTTGTGCCACCAGCCCACTATGGAATTAAATCTAGTTTTCAAAATAAAACACCCGAGCCATCCCCACATGAGTTTGGGGATGACTCACTATATGCCAAACTATGCATGTATATGGTCCCATGCTGTACTTCTACATTCAAGTCAGCAGTACATCTGTATCGGCAAGTAATCTGGTTTCCCACCAGACAGTATGCAGTCCTAAATACAGGTGGAGCTTCTGCCTTGGCAATGAACTCAGTCAGCTCATGAACATTTTTTATTTTACCACTAATCTAGTCAATGTCTAACACAAAAATACTGTACTGGGAGCTATCATTGTGGTAATTCACATGCTCCTAGTTTTCTTACTAATCATCCCACAGTTGACAGCTATTTATTGCACTGTAATATCTATGTTATTACACTGCATGCCAAGCATAATGTACATTACAAGGACTCTTATCCCGTTTCATTTCTCTTTTGTTACTTTTTATTAGAATATAAATGCATTCAATTATTTATTGAATTATTGTCAGATTGATTGACTGAACTGGTGGTGTTGCAGTTTGTGTCACTTTGGTCATAAAACTTGCTTCAGACTACAAAAGACATTTGTAATTACTACAAGCTTTACCTCCTTATTGTATCATCAAAATTCAGGCCCAGATGACTTAGAATCAGCAAGTACCTGGTAGGCACTCAGCATGCAGGAAATGCAAACATGAGTTTATTAAACTTTAATACAGTTCAACCAATGAAACTAAAGTAAAAGCTCCATATATTTGAATCAGAAAGCCCACTTTATGTAATAAGAGAATAATTACTGCAAAATGACATGGTTAAATACCTTTGTGAATGATCTTTAAAAGCAAGCATGGGAAGAACTAGCTTTATAAAAGATACCACAAATGAATAATTTCAACAATAATGTTTTCAGAATCTCCTGTCTTATAAGCATATCCCTTTCTAAACCTACCACCCTAGAACACAAAAAGTAAAACTAAAGGTAATGCAAATGAAAGCTGCTGATCTATGATTTTACTTTTGTTCCGTCTAATCCAGGTGATACATCCTTCATATTGTTATACTTACACAGTTTTCCTGAGGCTTTAAATATGAAAGTGATATTGGCTAACAAGGAAATGCAACGCAGTACCTAAAGGACTCAGTATTAATCAGCCCTTTCAGCCATCCAAATAGTTTAGGAATTTAATGACTAGTAGAGTAAAAAACTAAGTAATTTAAATAAGGAAAAGACAGATTCATTGATAAAACATACAAGTAAGGAATGAATGTTATTAAGGAGGCTAATACGGGTGATGCCATAGTAATAATAGGCAGTTATTTTTTATGATAGTACCTTCATAGTCCTAGTAAATGACAAGAAAAGTTGTAAACAGAGACAAGATTGATTAAAATTCTGAGTTAAAAAAACCTATATTTTTTAACGTAGGTATCTCAGAATCAGTTTTTAACAGCTTTATTGAATTATCACTTAAGGCATAGGCAAATATACATTTAAATAAATGAAAACAAACCAAGTGAACATGTTCACAGTTACAAATATTACATTGCATATATTTCTTATACAATTATCATCAATCCAACATTTCATATGTTGATCAATTCCTGCCTTCCCTTAAAACTCATTCTGCCTCCAAAACATTATTCTTAATCTATTGTTTCCACAATATCCATTTTTCTATGTACTTTGCTCTTACATTTTAATAAAGATCGCACTTCCAGTTCTTTTATCTCTGTTACAATATTAACTTCTTGAAATACAGTTGATTTACACTTTTCCATTTTCTAGTAATTGCTTTTTTAGGCAACCACCAGAATTAAACTTAACAAGGCTTTAATATGTCTAGGCAATCAAGATCCTGTGTCCCATCTAAAAAAAAATAATTTCATTAATCATACCAATTTGTTCATCCAGTATTTCAGTCTGACTACTTTGAAGGGATTTTTTTAAGTCTGAATAGCAAACAATCAAAAAATAGCCAGCAATCTAGTCTGTGAGCCAAAATAAATATAGGTTTATTTAAACCCACTAAAAAACGGACCAGGTTCAGCATCAAGCTTTCATCAGTGTTATACAAAAGGCCAAAAATACCCACCTTAAAAAACAATGAAAATGCAATCATTGGTTGTATATAAATGCTCATTAAGCCCTGGTTAGAACATCCCCCCCAGAGTGATGCTCCACATTTTCTCTTTTTTATTTAGTAAAACATGTCAACCACTTTTGTCCCTTCTGTCCAAAGTTATTCTATCAATAATTACAAATTAAACTTAGTTGAACCATGTGAAATTGAATGTTTATATAAAGCATTTGAACTACATTTGCACCTTATATCGCTAAGATGTTTGGAAATTCGGATTTTGAAGGGGCAAGAGGTCTGTTCAATATAAAATGCTGAGCAACTACAGGATGCTTAATAAATCACCCAATCGGTATTACAACTACCAAAAATATTAATATCAAAAATGACAGAAGTGATTTTGGAAGTGAAACTTTTGGTTTTGCATGTGTTCCTAAAAAGCTACAATTACCACAAGGGTAACAACCTGATAAGGTATGACCGTCAGTGGAAGTTTCATGTATGTTAGGACTGGAAACAATCAATTTCTTATAATGATTAAACCATCTACCCGATGTTTTAACTTTTCCTATATGAAAATAAACATCTTGAGGATAACAAATTGTTTACATGTTTATCTATTAATAAAATGCCCCAGTATTTTTGTACCAAATCTATGAAAAATTGTGTGTTACTATCATAATTAGTTTGCGATTCTGCCTGGTCTTATATTGTAATAATGGGGATCGATCAATCAACAGTATTCACCAAACTGGAGGTATTAACTACCTGGGTATAATTATAACCCCTGTTGTTAAACCTCTTAATACGGTATTGATTCAGAATTGATAAATCATGCTCAGAAGAACAAATTCTATGTAACCTCAAAACCTGAGATTTGGGAATGCATTTTGTAATATGACAGGAGTGGCAACTACTGGCATGTAAAACATTTTTACTATGTTGATGTTTCCTATATATTGTACTGGCCAAAGTGCCATCCTCCTGCACAGATACCATCACATCCAGAACAACAATATTAGTTTGATGAAAATCTAAAGTAAAATCGACCCCCCCCCATTTATTTTCATTAAGATATTCCACAAACTCTTGTAAATATTCCAGTTCTAATCACCACACAAGCCAACAGTCATCCAAATGCCTACACCAGAGAGCTAATGAATCCAAGGAAATGTTATCATTATTATCATAAAATATTTCTTCTTCAATATAGCCCATGAACAGATCAGCATAAATGGGGGAAAAAGAGGCCCCATAGCTGTACCTTTTAGTTGTAAATAACATTCATCTTTGAAGTAAAAAACATTTTTGGTTAATACATATTCAGTCAGACATACCAGAAATGTATTAAAACCAGGACTGTAAATAGCAGCATGATTTAACCAATACCCCAAGGCTAATAATTCTGCCCATTGGGGAATGTTGGTATATAGGGCCATAACATCTAGTGTACAAAAATACCAACCTTTTTCAAGTTGAGTATCATGTATAATATTGAGAAAGTCTATTGTATCTTGGATCCGTGATCTAACTAAACCAAGTAATGGTTTTAAATATTGAGATAAAAAGGATGATAGTGGCTCAGTTAGTGATCCCTTCCCCGAGACAATAGGTCATCCTGGGGGTTGCTATAAATCCTTGTAGATTTTAGGTACCAAATAAAAATATTGTTTAGAGGGATCTGGAGCCATCAATTGATAAACCGTATCTTTGGTGATGATCCCTTCCTCCAACACCACCTCCAAAAATTTGTCTATTTCAGATTTAAATTTAAGGATAAGGTCCAGAAACATCTGTTGATAAAACTAGTGGTCCATCAACTGTTTTTGACCTCTGAAAAATACATAGACCAGTCCCAAACTACTACAGAACCACCTCTGTCGGCAGTAGTAATCACTAATTGTCTGTTGTTGCTCAAAGTTGTTAAGGCTTGGTATTGTATCTAAGTTAAACTGTTGTTCCTTATTTTCCTATTACAATTATAAGAAAAATGTAAATCATGAATTATTTGTTGTTGAAAAACCTCCACATACTTATTCACAGGAGGCGAAAAGGTAGATGGTCTAAATCTGAACCCAACCTTATCTTGTTCAGTGTTAGTTGCATATATTTCTTATACAATTATCATCAATCCAACATTTCATAAGCTGATCAATTCTTGCCTTCCCTTAAAACTCATTCTGCCTGCAAAACATTATTCTTAATCTATTGTTCCCACAATATCCATTTTTCTATGTAATTTGCTCTTACATTTTAATAAAGATTGCACTTCCAGTTCTTTTATCTTAAAAAAAATTTAAGTTAAATGTTCTTAAATGACAAATATGCCTACTGGCTAATTGGCCTCCTGGATGTAACACCCATATCTCCATAAAAAGCGTTTTGAACCTAAGAAGAATTAACCACCAACCCTACTACTGACCCCTAAAAGAAAAGATCAAGAATATAGCTCTTTTTCATAATAATGTTTTATTATGCTCAGATAAATAATCTTCATAATGTCTTCTTGATACTAGCATATACAGTAATTATATTTATTTGGTTAGGCCTCAATTTGGTGTTGGTATACTGGACTTGTTCCATTTTTCAAAGGTAGGTCCAATGAAGCCCCATTGGTGAAAGTGCAGTGTCAAGACACATGATGGCTTTTTATGTCTCTTTTCTAAAGTTTTTGATCTCAACATTAGCTGGTTTTACATATACTTTACATATATATTTTATATACTTTATATATTTTTTAAGCTACACTATTGGAGCATTCCTGCTTGATACCAAAAGCGTATATTGATTTGGTTTATTGTATGTGAAATCTTAAGCACAGAATGGCCCTAAATGGTTCATTTGAATATTTCCCATGAGCATCTAATACAAGGACTTTTAGGGAATCACACAGTGAAAATTCTAGACTTGCCAGATTTACCTTTAAATTTTCACAGATCTGGTTGGCCATTTGACATGTTTATTCACTGTTCTAGATTATTATTAGGGATACTTTGAAAACACCCTTATTGTAATAGACATCAGCTATGTAAACTTGCAACCTTGATTCCTCAGTGTAACAAAATTGCACTCACCTACCTGAATTAATAAGCAGGAAGATTTTAGCACAGAATGACGACCTGTGTATTTCTTTCACTGTAGAAGCATTTAAGAACAAGGAAGAATTTTAACAGGACTGGGATATTAACTAATACTTATCACTCACCACATCTTCCCACTGTCTACACATACTCTACCTTTATATCATGCCTTTCAAACCTCAAGCGTTACTCCTGATACCTATACTCTCCCTCTTCTACCTCCTCACCTCCTATCATACACATCTACCCCATCCTACTTCCATCCAAACAATTGTACTCTACATCGAAATACTAAACCCCAGGCTCCCCTGCAAACCAGTCCTTCTATTCCAAACTATAATACTCTCCTTCCTAAAATAAAATTATCTCCCCCTCTCCCAACCACCTCTAATCAGAAAAGAAATGCCTCCCTATTTAAACAATTCATAGCTTCATAGGTTCATACTAGGCTATCTGCCCTAGGGCATTTATAAGCCTAGCCAGAGTGTGTTTGGCTTTCGCTACCCATTTTAAATGAATTTTGCTATGCCCTTTTTTGAGGTTAGTATACTGTGCCTCTGTCTAACAGTGACACAGAAGTGATACCCGGGGTAAACCTACTATCTCCCATCCACTCATCAAGATTCCTCTTGAAGAGAGTCAATGAGGGACTCTGCCTAACCTGGACTGTGATTTTATTCCAGAGTGAAGGGAGCCTCTGGGTTATGAATCTGTCCCTCCAGCATGTCCTATTTTTTTCAGTGCTGAGGTTCAAGTCTCTCGAGCACGTAGCTCGATGGGATTTGGATTTTCTGAGGTGCAGCATGTCCATTAATTCTGGGTTGGACATGGCTTTATATGTCAGGCACAGATTGCCTCTGAGCAGGCGGTATGCCACTGGGTAGAGCTGGAGTTTCTTTAACCGGGCAGCATATGGCATCTGTTTGAGCCCTTTGATCCTCTTGGTGAGGTACTTTTGGGGTCTTTCCAGTTGCTGCAGGTGTCTGGTAAGGTACATCCCAAAAGGGGCATTGTACTCAATTATGGGCCTGATGAGGGATGAGTAAAGAGGCACGATGACCTCCCCTGATCTAGATGTGAATCCCTTCATGATTAGGTGGGCTATATAAAATGTTTTTCTAACCACTTTGGCCACGGGGTTGTCAAATGAGAGATTGCTATCAACTTGGGTCCCCAGGTCCCTAATTACTTCTTCCGTACTTAATGGATTACCACCTATGTGGTAATTTGTGGGTACTTTGTTTTTGCCAAAGGGGATGACTATACACTTTTTGGCATTTAGCTTGAGGCCATGGCTCTGGCACCAGCTGTCTGTTTCTATGAGGCCCTTTTGTAGGATGCTTGTGTTGGCTGGAGAGTCTATTATGGCGCCCAGTTTGCAGTCATCTGCGAACTTGGTCAGCCACAGTCCTTCCGTGTTAGCCTGTACCTTCGAGAAATATATACCGAACAAGAGAGGTCCCAGGACTGAGCCTTGTGGGATGCCACTTGTAACTGGTTTGGAGTCTGACATGGCTCCAGCAATTCTAACCATGTGGGTTCTGTCCTTGAGTCAGTTTGCAACCCATCTAGTGACATAGGGGTTTATATTTAAGCTGGTGAGCTTATCTATAATGCCCAAGTGGGGTATTGTATCGAAGGCTTTTGCAAGGTCCAGGTAGGCTGTGTGGACCACCATCCCCTCGTCAATTTCCTTGGTGACTGTTTCAAAGAAATCAACCAGGTTTAAGAGGCAGGATCTGCCCTTAACAAAGCCAAACTGGGTAGGATCCAGTGTCTGTAGGTCCTCAATATCTTTATTTATCAGGTCCATGATGATCCTTTCCATAGCTTTGCAGACCAAACTAGTCAAGCTTATGGGGCAATAGTTTCCAGGATCCATTGAGGCACCACCTTTGTGGAGAGGGACCACTGTTGCTGTACGCCACTCTTTGGGTGCATATCCTGTAGTAAGGCTGAGATTGAACAGTAGTTTTATGTTTGGGTTTAGTTCTTCTTGGAGTTCATGTAGGATTCAACCCAGGACACCGTCTGGTCCCATTGATGCTGTGTTTTTTGCTTTGGAGAGGGCGGCTCTTACCTGAGCATCTGAGATGTCAGGGGGGCAGCACTCTGCTGGGATAGATATTTGCCCTTTTGGTGGGGAAGGGGGGGGAGAAGTTTGCGCTGAACCTGTCAGCTAAGATGTTGGCAATGTCTGTGGGTTCGGTGTATTTTTTGTCATTTTGGACTAATTCTGAGCATATCTGGGAATTCCCACCCAGGTTCCTAACATAACTAAAGAAAGCCTTGTGATTATCCTTAGTGTCCTGTGCAATTTTTCTCTCGAAGCTGGCCTTAGACAATTTTATGAGTGTCCATAGTTTTTTGCTAATACTGATCAGAGATGCCTTCCCTTTTTGGGATTTTGCTCTATCATGTAGTAGCTTCCTCCTTCTATTGTATAGTTTGTTTATGGCTGAGGTCCACCAGACAGGACGCCTAACTTTGGAGGATTGGGTCTTGCTTTTATTCGGGATTGCATGATCCATGCATTCCTGAAAGTGTTCATAGAATGCATTTATAAAGGATTCTGCGGTCTGGGCCATATTTTCCACAGGCCCGGGGGCTTTGAAGGATTCCACCTCGGTTTTGAGGAGTGTGAAATTTGCTTTAGAGAAGTTTTTCACTGTGGTTTTCTGGGCAGGGGCTGGGGTCGGGATGTGAATATCTAGTGAGATTAGTTTATGGTCTGATCTTACTAGTGAGGGATACACTTCTGGTCTGGAGCATAGAGTCCCCATGTTGGTGATGATCAGGTCCAGTATGTTTTCCCCTCTTGTGGGAGTGGTAACAAGTTGTTCCATAGCATTTGAGTTTATAAATTCTAGGAACCTTTGGGCTAGGGTGTTGGAGCTAGAGTAATGCTCCCAGTCTATGTTAGAGTATTTGAAGTCGCCCAATATAATGGTGTTTGGAGAGACCTTCATATTTTCCAGTGTTCTCAGGAAGGCCGAGTGGGGTTCCTGGGTTTGGGAGGGTGGCCTGTAGCAGGCTATAAACTGGAAGGCAGGTTTACCCACTGCTAGTTGCACATGGATAGTCTCTGATGCTTCGTACTGTACCACCAACCTGGAGGTGTGGGTATCTTTGACGAATGTTGATACTCCCCCTCCTTTTGTGGTTCGGTCCAAGTTTTGGGGCCGAAAAACATGGTATGAGGTATAACCTGGTAGTGCTGGGGTGCTCTCGGGAGCCTTGAACCAGGTTTCTGTTACTGCACAGATATCAATGTTCTCCATGCTAAGGAGAGTTTCGAGTGCGTGCCTCTTGAGGTTTAGACTTCTGGCGTTGAGTAGCATTACTCTTAGTTTCTTATCCCTTGTGATACCTACGGAGGTGGGTTTGTCTTTTGAGCCTTGCCTAAAAAAGGCACTATGGGGGTGGCAAGAGCCTTTGCCAATATCCAAAAGCCCAGGGGTGACAGGTGCAAGCCATCCCTAGCGAAGCATTGTGGCTTGTCGAGCATGTCATCCCAGGCAGACAGGCATTGGATCCCCTTTGAATGACACCAGTACTTAAGCCAATTGTTGAAATTGATCATCTTGTCTTCATATTGTGGCATCATTCTTGGTGAGGGTAAGATGCTACTCAAGGTCAGGGTCATACCGGCCTGGGCTACATGCTCAGAGAGCTCCTCTATGTCTCTTTTCATGTAGTCCAGGGAGGTACGTCTCAGGTCATTCACACCAGCATGGACAATGAATGAGTCATATTTATACTTGCCTTGGAGTGACCTGAGTGCTTGTGTTATGTGGTGGATCCTAGCGCCCGACAGGCAGCTCACCATGACCTTCTCCTTGTTCAGCCTGGTGAGTGGGGCGTCAGTGTGCCTGACGATAGAGTCACCTATTACAAGTGTATCAGGTGTGTTGTTTAGCCTTAAGGGCTGTGACTGTTCGGCACACTGGCTTTGTGAGCTATGTGTTGCACATGTTTTGTTTTGGGGTAGCGGTTGCTTGGGTGTCTGCTTTGGAGGTCTCTGCTGCTTAGGCAGATTTTTATTTAGAGCCTCCCAGTATGTTTTCGTGTGTTTATGTGTTTGGTTTGCTGTCGTGGTAGGTCTATGTGAGACTGGAATTGTAGTGAGTGTGGTTTCCTTCTCCTCCTGACTGGTTACGCCAGTACTGAGTTGAGAGAGCTTAGCCTCCAGTTTGGCTATATGGTTGCATCTCTCACATGTGTTGGAATTTGTTGGGAGGAGGAGAGGGTTGTCTGTGTACATGAGGCATTTGTAACATTGCCTCAAGATTCCCAGATTCACCAGCTGGACCAGAAAGGGGATTGACAACTGACCTTTGCACATGCTAGAATAGTATTGGGAATTCCTTTATAATTGAAAAAAAGGGCCAATGGGGAACAAAGTACTCAAGAGTAGTTTGTGAGGGTGTAGTGCTTTTAATTTTTTAGTGCTGACTTATATAATTGCTTTAGTGAGCAAGTGCCAGGCTTTAGAGTGGGAATAGGGAGTTTATTATGAGAACTAGATCAGTTCTAAGGGAAAAAGTGAAGAGCAGACTTTGTGGAGCTGAGAATGGTTTAAACCCAATTAAGCAGCGCTGCCCGATGCTGCGCTATGTGCAAAATCACAAAGCAGCTAAAGCGGGTTTTATACAGGGGGACTTGAAAGAGCTAGAAATTGGCCCAAAATGACCAATAGACTACCAGATTCTTGTGCTGGGAACACTCCTCCAGGGATAGATAGGCTGCTCCAAGCTCCCCACTGCCACTGGTGAACAAAGAAGCCTCCCTCGACAGAGGCACAGCAAAATAATGGGTATAGTTCCCCATACTAAAGGGGTGGTGTAAGCCACAAAACTATGGGCTAGGCTTGTAAATGCCCTCGGGCAGATAGCCTAGTATGAACCTATGAACCTATGAACCTAAGAAAGGAAATGGGCAACACAGGAACTTTCCAAAAGTCCAGAATACAGCAAAGCCTGTATTTGGACTACTCTAGGTTAGGAAAGATGGGAAAAAAGGATAATTTTTTTTTTTTTGCAACAAACAGCAGGAAAATGCAATAAATATATAACACAGGCTAGCGCACTGGAGTGTGTAGCCTCAACAGGTAAAAGCAACAAACAGGACAAACTTTAAAAGTGCAGGTGCAAAAACAACTTTAAACAGTTTAAAACAGTTCAAGAAGCAGAAATACTTGCAGTTTAGCTAGACTGGACAGTCGCCCAGGTAGTAGCAGGAAAACAAACACTTTTATCAGGTTAGCAGTCGCTCTTTTAGCCTCTCTGCTGCTAGCACCACTCTGCAGGACCACAAGGAGCTTGGCTGAGTAGTAACAAGCGCAAAAAACATGCCAAAGTGGGTTTTATACAGGGGGACTTGAAAGAGCTAAAAATTGGCCCAGAATGGCCAATAGACTACCAGATTCTTGTGCTGGGAACACTCCTCCAGGGATAGATAGGCTGCTCCAAGCTCCCCACTGCCACTGGTGAACAAAGAAGCCTCCCTTTATCCAAGAAAGGAAATGGGCAACACAGGAACTTTCCAAAAGTCCAGAATACAGCAAAGCCTGTATTTGGACTACTCTAGGTCAGGAAAGATGGGAAACAAGGATATATATATATATTTTTTGCAACAAACAGCAGAAAAATGCAATAAATATGTAACACAGGCTAGTGCACTTGAGTGTGTAGCCTCAACAGGTAAATGCAACAAACAGGACAAACTTTAAATTGCAAGCACAAAAGCGCACTAAAGCTGGCTTTAAAGCAGGGGGTTAGAAAGAGATAGGAAATGGCCCAAAATGGCCAATAAGCTACAGGTCACTGGGCTGGAACCACTTCTCAAGGGGCAGATAGGCTGCTCAGAGCTCCCCACTCTCATTGGTGAACAAAGAAGCTTCCTCCTATCCAAATAAAGATATGGGCAACACAGGAACTATGACACAGCCCAGAGATCAGCAATACCTGAAGACTGGACTATTCTAGTTCAGTAAAGGTGGGAAACAAGGATTTTTTTTTTTTTTTACAAAGTAGCAGAAATTAGGTACAGAAACACAGTAAATGCTTTAATTCAGCTAGCACACTTGAGTGTGTAGCCTACCAGTTAAACTAAGTAAAACAAACTTTAAAAGTGCAAAACCTCAGAAATACAGGCAGGAATGCAATAAAACAACTTTGCAGAGCTTATTTAGTTAAAGAAACAGAGAAGTCTATATATACAGAAAAGCAGCTAAAACACACAAACACTTAGATGCAGTGCAACCTAGAGCACTTGAGTTGTAGCAATATTAAGGCAATGAGCTAATGACACCAGACTGCGAGGAGTGTCACAGATCAGATTTACAGTAGGGACGGGCAACTGCAAAGCCACCAAGTATAAGAAAGACACCAACTGGGAGGGAGGGTGGGGACAATAGCCTACAGACAGTAGCACTAGAGAAAACACAAACAGATAAAGATTTGTAAAGATACAGAATGCTTTTAACTGCAGACAAATCAGTTACTCTACTTCAAACCACTACTTCTATCAGGAGACATCCATCTTAACCCAGGCCCCTCCCAACCTACCTTTCATAATCATCTTCCTGCACAAACATCTACTAACCTCACCCCCTTAAAAAAGCAAGTATCTTTTTACTCTATCAATCTCAGGAGTGTAGTCTTCAGGACCTCCATGCCTGGTTAGCTAACTATACTCCTGACATAGTTACCCTAACTGAAACCTGGCTAAAACCATATAATCAAGATAGTGAAATTACCCCACCTGGCTATAACATCCTTAGACTTGACAGGCAAAGGAAAAGAGGTGGAGGGGTAGCCATACCTGGCTATAACATCCTTAGACTTGACAGGCAAAGGAAAAGAGGTGGAGGGGTAGCCATACTATACCCTGGCCACCTCTCAATAACTAATCCAAACCTCCCTCTACCCACTTTCTCTACAGCTGAACTCCTACTTACCAATGTTAAACTTAACAACCTTACCACCATAACTGTTGTAGCAATTTATATCCCTCCAGGAGACAATCTAGGCATACTCAAAAACATCCTATCCTACCTCTCACAGACCATCCACAATGAAACCATCATTCTAGGGGATGTAAACACAGATTGGCTTAAAGTTCAAACTCCCCATACTACCTCTTGTATCAACTTACATGGATTTGAGCAGCTAATAACTTCCCCTACCTATATTAGCAAGTCATACCTGCCACAGTCTATTCTAGACTGGATTTTGGTGTCTCACCCCCAAAATTACCACAACCCTCACACTCTACCGAACTCCCTTAGTGACCACTGCCCTATCACAGTAACTAGACAGACTCCCCATTTCACCAGACCTTTCAGGTTTATCACTTCCCTCAAAATATTTTCCTTTAATCCAGACTCTTTCTCTGACCAACTCTCCAGAATTGACTGGTCCCATCTCACAACACTCCCCTTAGATGAAGCTGTCCACTCTTTCAACTCCACCTTTCTAAACATCCTCAACTCCCTTGCTCCCCTCTGAACTATAAGAATCAAAGCTAATACCACTCCTTGGCTAACCAAATCGACTAGAGCCCTGATGAAAAAATGTGATAGGATATGGAAATTATGGACTAAAACCAAGACCCCTTCTCTCCTACAGACCTATAAAGAGCTTAGGAATCAAATAAAGAAAATTATCAACAAAGACAAGATCAACTTCTATGCAAACCCACCCACTACCCTAAAATCTGACCCCCAAAAAATCTGGAACAGAATCATTCATATACTGCATCCAGGAAACCCTTCCTCTCCTAACCCATGCCCGAATAAAACTTCCAAAGAAACTGCCACTGCATTTAACAATCATTTTATCAGCTCAATAACTACCATTATTAATGATCTTTCCACTAGAAAAAGTACTAATAACCCCACTTTCTCAACCTCTCCACCTTATCCTTCAAACTCTTTTTCCCTTACATCAGTCTCAATTAACTATATTAAATCTCTACTCTCTAAACTCAAACCCTGATCCCCCTCAGCTGATAATCTACCTTCTTACTTCTTACAGATTGCAGCTGAACCCCTAGCCTATCCTGTATCCATCCTGATCAACCGATCTATCTCTGAATCATATGTTCCAGCAATATGGAAAACATTCTATACATTACCTATACATAAAGGAGGTAATTCTTCTGATATATCTAACTTCAGACCAATTGCTATACTGTTACCCCTCTCCAAGATCCTTGAGAAATGCATTCACAAGCAGATAATGTAGTATCTTCTCCAACAGAACCTTCTAACACACACACAACACAGATTTCGTCCTAAACACAGTACTACAACTGCACTAATATTCTTTATCAATACTGTATCACTGGCCTGTGACAACAATAAACTAGTTTCATGTCTGTTCCTCGACCTCTCCAAAGCCTTTGACACTGTCTCCCATCCCTTCCTCCTAGATAAACTCTCTCATTTAAGTTTCTCTCCTTCCACCATATCCTGGTTTTCTAGCTATCTCTCTAACCACCAGCAAGCTGTCAAATGGCACTCTTCCCTATCCCCCTCCCAATCATCCCAATGGGTGTTCCCTAAAGATCCATAGTTAGGCCACTCCTATTCAATGTTTTCACCAACCTACTTTACACTTCCTGTCCCAATTCTACACTGTCATCACCATTGCTGACAATCCATCTGACCTCCACTCTACTACCCAAGCATCATTCAACACTATAGAGACATGGCTTTGTGATAAATTAATTCTCAACCCCCAAAAAACTAAGCTTCTACTCTTTCTCCCCAGAAAACCTCATCAATCTCAAAACTACATTTCCATCCTATCAAGCAATAACACTATCATTACTGCTGAACCTAGCACTAAACTGCTAGGAGTCATAATAGATGATCAGCTTAAATTCGATCTCCAAGTCACAGCCTCTATCAAAAAGATTCACAGGAAACTAGGACTTCTTTACCGTAACAAAAGGCATCTAACCAGTACAGCCAGAATAACTCTCTCCCATGCATTTCTTCTTCCCACACTTCTCTATAGCTGTCAATTATTCACAAATCTTAATGCCACACTCATAACTAAACTACATATAATAAGGTTGCTAGATTTGCTGCAAACCAAACCTACAAGTCACACCATTGCCTATCACTTAAACAATTGGAGTGGCTCGAATTCCCTCATTTGCTGCTACTACATCAACTGCAAATTATCCACTCCATCCTCTATCTACCATCTTTCCTGCCCTAGCCTTCTATCTATTATATCTAAATATTCCCCAACCAGGGCACTATGTAGCTGAGACTAGGACTTTCCACAGATCTATAAACCCAAAACCAAAACAGGGTGTCTACTCTATAACAATAACCCTGCTATAACTTGGAACCAACTACCCCTAGAAATTAGGTCACTTAACCAAACCAAGTATTTCAAACTAGCCACTCGGAGATACATAACAAACAAATGGTCCTGCCACTGAAGTCATCTTCCCTGAAACTACCCAACCGTAGCTTCTGTTTCTCCTCCCTCCATTCTACTCTACTGTCTAGCTTAATAATCATCAACCCCTCCATCTCTATGCTTAATCACTTCATCCCCTTTCTACTCCTCCTGTAACTATACTGTATATAACCACTTAGGAATTATGAATACTGTATTCCTTTCATCACATTGTACCTAAATGTCTGTGGTATGACCTCTGTCATTGTACCCAGCTGCTTTCTGTATGATTTATTGTAAATGTTTTTTTACTGTGCAATTTCTGACATTGTACCCAACTGTTTTACTGTATGATTTACTGTAAATGTAATCTCTTTAACTATTTTCAAATGCAAATAAAAATGTCTTATTAATTGTATGTGAAATGCTAATACTGACCGCGGAGCTTTTCTCCTTGGGTCTCCACTGAAAACGAGCTAAATGCTCAGATGGACTAACCTGGTTAACAAATGTAAAATAAATAAATAAAATAAATAATGCTTTTTTTCTTTGGTTACTAGCTGCTGGTTTGGACGATATAGGTTTCCTATTGTTCCAAGCTTCAGATTTACTGAGAAGTTCAATATTCTACAAAAAGAAATAATGTCCTGAACAAAAACTTCTTCTGACACCAAGTAACTAGGGATAAATCCCAAACCTTTATTTAACAATTCATTTTCAGTCTGAGACAATTGTGTAGAGGAATTGTTTAAGTCTGCCAACTCATTACACTCCCAAAATATATATCCTCAGGGTTCTACGTCTACTTACTGAAATCCCACTTCATCAGACTTTATAATGATGACACAAAGTTGCTGAACATGCAGTTTCATGAACACCTGGATCACCGTAAAGTAACTCCAGGAAACAAACCACTTGTCCAGCAACACTTCAACAACAAACCGAAGCAAGTCAAACACACCCAAGTGGGGGGCTTGATCCCACCACACCTCCCAACTAAATACACCAACTCTGAGATTGCATTATAGTGGAAAAAAGGGCAAAGTAAACCATGATGGCCAAGTAGTCCATTTCCTGGAGTTATTTTAAGGAGATCCGAGTGTTCGTGAAACTACATCTTCAACACATTCGTCTCATCGTTATGAAGTTTGATGGAGTAGGATTTCAGTAAGGAGAAATAGATCCTTTCCCTTTTACTTCTTTCTTCCCCATCACACCTCCAACATTTGCCATCTACCTAAGGAAAATTTATTTGGGGCCTGCTTGGTGTATACAAATACTGATGCAAAACTTCCAAGCAAAATCCTAAATCTGCTATACTTTGTTGCATATTTGGGAGCTATATATATGTCCACCCATTGTTTCCTTGTGATTTGCTTATCCAATCTCTCTTCCCAGTCTTTTTGAATCAGCTCTGACTGATTCGAATAGTCACTGTGCAATATTTTATATGCCCTACAAATTATCCCTTTTTAACCATAGCTTCTGATCTAGATTCTACAAAAAACTCTACCAGAGCAAGTCTTTTACTTAGGATTTCCCTATCCATTTCTCTTTGCCTCTACTCTGATATCAATCATAGTAGGGAAGGCAGTCTTTAGCCTGCAGTCCAAATGTCTTCTTGACTTTATCCCATTCTGTTATATTTCCCTCTCTAATTATTCACTCTCAATACCGTGGTTCCTTTGTCACTTTTCTCCAGTAAATTCTAACCCTTCTTACCTATTCTCTCCTCCTACTTCCAGTCATCCCTATCTTCAAAATCTCCTTTATCTATTCACATGTTAGCTTAGTTCTTACAATACTTTCTGTTAATTTA
This sequence comes from Protopterus annectens, assembly GCF_019279795.1. Classification (NCBI taxonomy): domain Eukaryota; kingdom Metazoa; phylum Chordata; order Ceratodontiformes; family Protopteridae; genus Protopterus; species Protopterus annectens. The sequence continues at coordinate 229,759,523 of NC_056743.1, read as the reverse complement.
TGACTATAATATTCTGTATGGCTCTTGTTATTCTCCTTAAGTATCTGTATCCAGTTAAAACATGCAAGATTTGCAGCTATAGTGTTTGGCTGCTAGGGAGGTACTTCCTGATAATAATGTTTAACTTTGTGGTGCCATACAATTTTAGAAAATGTATTGCTAACAAAACATTATCACTGTATATTGATATTTTTCATTGTTATAAAGTGTTCATAGTCAGCATGCCAAGCTAGCTGAACTAGATTAATATACTAGAGGGAATGTTTTGGACCTGACGTGGCTGACATGAAAACTTGATTAATTATGGAAAAAAACTTCAAATGCAGAGTACACAACCAACAAATTAAACACTGAACAGCGCTGATAGATTACATTATTCGTTAGTTATCTGCACCATGTATCTTGCAGTCTATTGAAGTGCTTTGTACATATTTATTTTTGCTGTCTTGTCTTTCTTGACATTTTGTACACATCATATTAAAAGGGACACAGATTCAGTGGTATTTAAAGTGCATGCTTATGGTAAATAGTTGTATGGCCAACTGACCTGATGCTGTCAGTCTTAACGTATTTTAAAAATGTGAGAGCAACATTACTTTTCCTGGCCAACATTTCTAGCACTATCTTACTTTATGTCCATTTAGCCAGCATACGGTTCAAAATGACACTCATTTCATCTTTCACAAAATTACTTAAGATATGTGCCCACAATGAAAAACTGTGGCTCCTTTTTTTCTGCAAACATATGCTTGCCAATGGAACTGTTTTGCCTTTCTTTTCTTATGCTTTGTGATGCGTTTTTATAATGTCATCAATATGTCTCATATGTCTCAGACATAAGAGATTTTAAATTCTCTCTGAATCAAGCAAATGATAACATATTAGCATATAACACATATTAGAAGACTTGAGTCAGAAACTGAGAAATAAGTCCTTCATTCAACCAAACTCCTTTCATCTTGTTATACTGGTTTCAACAAAACAAAACAAAAAAAAATGTATATATTTATTTAGAGATTTTTTTTTGGCAGTGAAGCAAGATCTGAGTTTTAGAACAAATGGTCATCCTCTGTCCCATTCCTTACCCATCATCATGAGCTTTGGGAAGTGGCCAAAAGATGATTTGGTGGATGCAGGCAATACAAGCATCAAACATAAGGTCCCTTTGCAAGGTATCTGAGCTCATTACGTGTGTGTGTGTATGTGTGTGTGTGTGTGTGTGTGTGTGTGTGTGTGTGTGTGTGTGTGTGTGTGTGTGTGTGTGTGTGTGTGTGTGTGTGTGTGTGTGTGTGTGTGTGTGTGTGTACATGTGTGTATATATGTACATATGTGTGTATGACAGAATGAAGAACTTAGCAACCTGGTAGGACCATTACATATTGCTACTTCTCCACTGTTTTGAGGACTCAGTTGAAGTGGTTTGGGTACATTGTGAGAATGTCCCTTAGATGCCTCTCAAAGAAACTGTAGCAGTCAACCAACTGGGAAGAGACCCCCCCAAAGCAAATTTAGAACAAGATGGACAGATTATTTCACAGCTTGCCTGAAAAGACATAAGGATCCCATGTGGTGATTTATATTGATTATGCTCTCTTTATGATATATTTATTCCAACAACAATTGTATGAATATATATTTGCTTTATGTTTTGTACTGACGGTTGTATTTAGATAGGTGCACTAACTCTTTAAGAGTTTAATTATTTAATTGACTGGCATATATGTAGCAGTATGTTTGAAAAGGAATGAATTGATTTGGTTCTGATGGAGTCCTAGGATGGGACAAAAGCACTTAACCTTTATTTTTACTCAATAAAACTTTTTTAGATTTAGCAAGTTTTGTCGGATTAGTATTTGTACCGGCATTGTGTTTTATTGGTTCACTTTTTGGTCTGAACTGAGCGGTTGGCTTTTTTTCAGATCCTATGTGAAGATATGGATAACTGGGCTGTCCTGTTCAGCTTAGCCACCAGACAAGCAGGTTAAAACATGATGACAATGATTTTGTCATTTCATCTTTTGTCAGCTTTCTGCTGAGCTTTTTATACCATTTGATGTTTACTTTCTTTGTCTCATTATTGTGTTATGTTTCTGTTTAAACTGACATACCACATTTTTTTGTATCATGATTTTTCTGTGAAAGAAACAAGGATGTTGGTGCAACCCTGAATTAAGTAACTGGCTACAAAGATGAGAAATATCCTAGCACTCTTTTCCTTATGTCGTGGTATTTTGAAGTAAATAACTGACCTGGGAGAATGACTAAAGGAATACCACACACACACACACACACACACACACACACACACACATATATATATATATATATATATATATATATATATATACAGACATATACACACACACACATATATATATATATATATATATATATATATATATATATATATTTATTTATGTATATATATATATATATATATATATATATATATATATGGGTCTATTTCAGATGATCGAACTTTCAAATGTTCGACTTTCATATGGCCGAGACCATATGACCGAACATTTAAAAGTTCGAACATCTGCTAAAAAAAGTAAAACAAAAGAAAAAAATTACCTGAATGCTGCACCCCCCCACCCCCTGCTATTAATATATACCAACTCTGATATTGCACTACAGTGCACAAAAGGGAAATCTTCCCATTCTGCTCTGTATTTCATTTAGGCTATACGTCTGTGGTCCTAAATGACAATAACGTTTACTTTGAATCTTTGAATTCTGTATATACAAACATATGGGTCTATTTCTAAATTCTGAAGTTGTAAAACTTCAAATTTCTTATGGTAGGTATATATATATATATATATATATATATATATATATATATGCATATACATATAAGAAACACCTCCCTAAATAGGAGAATACAATCGAATGGTTCAAGATCTCCTGATTACAAGCCAAAGCAGAGGCATGGGAGATAAACAGTTTGGGAATAAGAACACTGAGAGTGGAAAGTGTTTCCAAAAAAAGTCAAATTGATACATTATGTCTGTTTTTAATGCATTGCTTATCATCAGAATTAACAAAACATCCAAATCATAATCATTAACTTCTATGATAGATAGACATGCTATTACCCTAAATTTAGAATAGCAGCGAAATTTGTGTGGTGTGGCCTGCATATTCAACACTAAACCCTGAGAAGTGTGAGTAGTTGTCTATGTTTTTATGTTACAATTTGCCCCACCTGCATGCTTCATCACATGGCTTGAACCACATCACTTGTAGCTGAAGCTATGGCATAGCACACACACCCTTTCCTGTTTTTCATGAATATAGTCTGTGTAGTATTTCTAAGAAAAACAATTTTACCCACTTATGTAGTTTCTGTTGCATTTCTCTAAATATCTGCAAACCCAGTGAACAAGGTACAAAGCAGCTCTACATATCTCTCAACAAACATGAAAGAAGGGAGTGTTTTCATTTAAACTTTTTTTATCACATATGCAGCCATCTGTAAAAATGTATTTCCTGTGGGCTCAGTACACCAGTGGAAGATTAGTTTTATTATCCCTATCATGTTCAATATTAGACAGACAACTTAGGCAAGGTGCAATCTGTAATGTATCTTTTATCTAAATGGGGCAGTTATTATAACTTAGAGGAGGGTATACTTATTTTGTATTTAAGTATTAGAATTTTTTCTATTCTTTTGTACTGGTACTGGGAGTAGGATTGTATATGTTAGTTATGTTCATTCTTTTACTTGTATGTGTTGTTTTACTTTCTGTTTGTAATCTCTAGAAGGAGCTGGTGCATGAAATTTCATTTAGGCTATACGTCTGTGGTCCTAAATGACAATAACGTTTACTTTGAATCTTTGAATTCTGTATATACAAACATATGGGTCTATTTCTAAATTCTGAAGTTGTAAAACTTCAAATTTCTTATGGTAGGTATATATATGTATATGCATATACATATAAGAAACACCTCCCTAAATAGGAGAATACAATCAAATGGTTCAAGATCTCCTGATTACAAGCCAAAGCAGAGGCATGGGAGATAAACAGTTTGGGAATAAGAACACTGAGAGTGGAAAGTGTTTCCAAAAAAAGTCAAATTGATACATTATGTCTGTTTTTAATGCATTGCTTATCATCAGAATTAACAAAACATCCAAATCATAATCATTAACTTCTATGATAGATAGACATGCTATTACCCTAAATTTAGAATAGCAGCGAAATTTGTGTGGTGTGGCCTGCATATTCAACACTAAACCCTGAGAAGTGTGAGTAGTTGTCTATGTTTTTTATGTTACAATTTGCCCCACCTGCATGCTTCGCTCACATGGCTTGAACCACATCACTTGTAGCTGAAGCTATGGCATAGCACACACACCCTTTCCTGTTTTTCATGAATATAGTCTGTGTAGTATTTCTAAGAAAAACAATTTTACCCACTTATGTAGTTTCTGTTGCATTTCTCTAAATATCTGCAAACCCAGTGAACAAGGTACAAAGCAGCTCTACATATCTCTCAACAAACATGAAAGAAGGGAGCGTGTTTTCATTTAAACTTTTTTTTATCACATATGCAGCCATCTGTAAAAAATGTATTTCCTGTGGGCTCAGTACACCAGTGGAAGATTAGTTTTAATATGAAAGGTTCAAAATTACATGGTACCAGGTGTGTCAGCAATGACACCCACACTGAATAACTCCAGCGTTGCGTTCTACCCATGTGGCAGATTACACCTGCTATCAGTCTAAGCAATGCCAAGTAGTAAAATCTGTTTTCTACTTTCATACTGAGGAACAGTTTATAGAAATCCTTTTCAAAAATGTAAGTGATTCCAGTGGATGAAATTTAGCATATACCCAGTGTAGTAACAGTCAAATCTGAGAGGTGTGGCATACATATTCTGTGTTTTACCCACCTGCCATTTAAATATTATCACTGTTTTTAGAATTCATGTAGATTTCCCTATTGATAATCATCTCTGATCAAAGCAAAAACAGTAAACAGAGAAGTGTTTGCAGATGTTGCATTTTTTATAATTATTATTCTTGTGGTTTTAGGATCTTTAACTATGCCTTTTTAATAGTTCCATTGCATATTTAGTGTCAGTGTGTTATTACAATGAAGCAATTACAATAGCACTAATTCATTAACATTTGGGGGAGAATTGCTTTTAGATTATACAAGTTCCAAAGTCCTATGTATGACTTTACAGCATATTTTATTTGAATAACAGGAACATGTATCAATGTTTTTTTTTTTTTCTTTCTGGAACTTCTAAAGCATATTTGTCTTTCAGTAACATAAATGGTTGGAGTCCTCTGGTGTCATAAAATTGTATACTAATATACAGAAAATAATAGAATTTAGAGAGCAGTACTGCAGTGACACAGATGCACTTGTATCAAATGCATAGTGAGTTGCTAGAGGCTGTGAAAAGCATTCCTCCTCATCCTGAGATCAATTCAGAGCAAGTCCTCTTGGCACTATAGTACATCTATGGGTGCTGGTGGGTCCCACCTAGCAAAAGTCCTCTTCAGCCTGAGTCTCTCCACCAGTTATGTCCTCAATATACAGAGAATGGCAGTTGTGGTGCCCTTGTATAAAGGTGGTCCCTCTACTGACTCTGGAAAATACAGGCCTATTAGTTTCATCAGTATTGCTTACAAGACTGTGGCATGCATCATAGATGAACTTCTATCCCTGGATACACATTTTTTGGGCTTTGTGAAAGGCAACGTAGGCTTGCTTGACCTGGTTGAGTTCTTTGGAAGGGTTATGGGGCCATGTTTAAGAAGTATATACTTTACACTGCTTTTCTGGACCTCATCAAACCTTTGACACTATCCCCTTCAACAACTATAATATATGAAAGAATATAAAGAAAATAAACCAAAAAATGTACTTTCCAACAGAGGAGTCTGTTGTGGTACACAATCAAAATCCAAATAAAAATAAGAAGGACATACAGCGCTTACCTGACTTGCATAGTTCCATCTAACTGCATTGCATCTTGTCTTTGATGGGATCAAAAATTAAAGTAAAATGTCCTTTAAGTAGAAATTTTAAAATGACTGCAACAATTCAACCATAATATATGAATACCTAAGTGGTTTTGGACTTAAAGCAGACAGCAAATACACAAGTTGATAGGGAATAGGATGCATATGATAATTAAGGACAATATGCTGGCTACCCCAACTGGTAAGCCTAAAAGGTAAATAGGTGCTGAAATATGATTGGAATAGTGCACTGAAACTGTTACCTTCATAAAGGAGATCAATTCTGTGGAGTTTGTCTTGATAATAAATCAGCCATAAATAATACTTAGGAGATGAGTCAAGAATATCTTGCACCTTCACACATCAAATAATCCCACAATTATCAGAACAGTAAAACAAGGTGGAGAGACAGATATTTTACCCAGCATCTCCTTCGACCCTAGAATAGACTCCATCTGCAGATCAAGCAGTGTGACACACTCTCTTCCCTCAATGGTATCTGGATATTTAGACATGTATTCATGAATTCACCCAGGTTTGACTGGCCTATAGCTATTCTTGAGAGGGAATTACATTTGATGATGGAAACTGGAAATGCTTTATGGTCACAAGTCTCATTAGCCTTGAATGTCATATGATCCTATGATCGTAATGACAATAAAGCCACAATAAAACATGGGACACAAGCAATAGGAATTCTAACATTGAATTACCTAGCTCAGGATGTTTACTAAAGGCAAATGAAGGACAGGAGTGTGTATATCCAGGATGGAATAACATACGCATTGATATAGGACATGATCAAAAGGAAGGTTTGATGGATATGTTGACCTTAACACTGTATAACTTTGTTGGTGGGTATCTAATATTTGCTACCAGTACCACAATTTACTAAAAAGAGGACTAATGCTGATGAAGAGGATGTTCTTGATAATGAGAGACACAGTAACTGAACTAAGTGGTAGGAAAAGAGAAGAAGAGACATATTCCACCCTGTTTGTCAAGTGATTCTTAAATCCTTCTTTAAATTTATAAAGTCCATACTATGGCTCAGATGACCCAAGTTTAATTAATGGCTTGGGTGCTTGGAGGAGTTGGCAGGGAGGAGTGTGGACTCAAATGCCTTTTGTAGCAGCCTTTCTGAGGAAGATGGTGGACCTGAGACCTGGGGGGGGGGGGTCTATATTGTAACGTTGAAACTTCAAAAGAGCAAACACTCTTACATCGACACAGAAAAAATTAACCGACAGAATGTCAAATGGCCAGAACAGCAATTTTTTTCCCTGGAAAAAAAATTGCTGGGCCGTTGTTGGGACTTTGCCATTTCCTCCACTGTGGTGCAATCTCGGAGTTTGTATATATAAGTGGGGGGGGGGGGCAAAGCCCCACACTTTATTTTGTCTATTTGTTTTTGTTTGTTTTTTTTTTTTTTTTTTGGCCCAGCGATTTCTTTTCCCCAGGAAAAAATCGCTGTTCTAGCTGTTCGACATTCTGTGGGTTCGGTGTTTCCATGTCGATGTAAGAGCATTCGCTCTTTTCAAGTTTCGACGTTGCAATATAGACGCAACCTGGGGGTATGGTTGGGTCTCATCAATTCACTAATGGATAGTAGCCTACATTAAGCAAGTGCAAGCTTGCATGTGCTTACATACTGGAGGATATTGCCTTCCAAAGTGATACAGGTTATATGTCCTGCTACCCAGGGGAGGGGTTTAGGGTAAGTAACCACATCTTCATTGCCAAGATGCCTAAAAGGACACAAGCAATCCACATTGTTGTCTAAATGACAGCTCTTGCACTGGTGAATCTGGAATGATTCCCACCACTAGGGCTCAAGTCTGATTAGGGGAGGATTGATGGTTAACAGACATAGGGGCAAAAAGCATTCAGAAAGCAAATGGGGAGCAATTCCTCTCACAAGGTGGAGCAAATGAGCAAAATGTGGAACATTACTTCTCACAACCTGGAACAAATTGGAAAAATGTGGAACAGTGACTGACAGCTACAAAGTTCATGGTGTGGCTAATATTTGTATTATCATACTTATAAAAACTTATTTTGCTGAATTACTATGATTCAAAATTATTTACTATGGCTATTTGTTAAAATACTCTTAACAATGAGAGTGTGACAGACCCTTTCAGTGTGGAACAGAGAGGAATATGAAATTTTAAGACTCATAATGAGGAATGTTATTCATAATGAGATACAGTCGAAAGGTATGAACAAAAGTGATTTTGAATTTCAAGATGAGAGGAGTGTGAAACGCCTAGATTTTAACATTCTCAGTGTTCTTAAAGTACAGCATTTTCTTAAGCAGAAGGGAGGTCTGCTTGTGGTGAGAGAAAGCATCTTCTTTTAAGTTATAGAATAAAGCCAACTTAAATTCTCACTAAAGCTTCACATAACCTATGTTTTCATAGCATGACTAATTTGGAATAATTATTTAAACTGCAGTTGTTTCTTGTATTATTTTTAAAGACTGTAAAATTATTGTTCTTAAAATGGTTTGTAATACTTTAGAGCTTTTCTCCCCAGGCCTCCACTGAAAATGGGCTCCTACCCAGTTGGACTTACCCAGTAATAAAATGTCAATAAATAAATATGTTTACTGAAATCTGAATGAAAAATCATACACCAAATACTGATATTTGTTCTGTTGCGATGATCTGGATTTGAGTCATTCATGACCTAGGTGAGGAGGGAGGAAGAATGCATCTGTATAAATGTAGAAACCTCACAATGTTGAATTTTGTGTCAGGGATGAGGTCATTCTTAATTGATTTTTATGGTAGGATACCTTGAAATGTGTTTGAACTCTTCTACTATGTTCTCTGTATGACACATTAAGATAGTTGCAATCATATGGTCCTTCAGGTGTTTCAATTGATATACCTACTACTCAGCTATGCCTTTACATAAAAGCAATAATTCCTAGAAACGTTTGTGAAGAGCGTCTTTGTTCTTCAAAACAGAATGCATTTTGATATATATGCATTCAAAGACATTATATTATCAACAAACAGGTGGGATACCTTCGGAAGACCAGAAACCACACTAATAGCAGTCTAACCTATGATAGTGTCTTCTATAACATCCCCAAGTCACTGGTATATAGTTTAGCTTTGAGTTCAACATTATCCATAAAATGATCATTGGGAAGAAATGACTATCCAATCTCTATCTCTCTCTCTCTCTCTCAACAGCATTTCTTGTCTGTAAATTCTCTAATCTTGTCACGTATGCAAATATAGTAAGCCCTTTTTTCTAATTATAAAATGCACTATTTCATGAATACTATATGAGCTGTCATATACTGTTATGTGATGATAATTTTAAAGTTATCTTTAAATCTACACTAACCATGCCATTTTTTTCACATCAAAACAGATTTCTATACATATACAATTACATTTTAAAAATGAATATTTTCAGTTTGCAGTATCATAATCAAATCTCAAGCTGTCTGCGTATCTATTTCTCCTTTTTTCAGGGTTCTCTCAAATCTGGAATATTTGCTAGGACTTTTCTGCCAGGACTGCTGATCTTCTTTCTGGGACAGTTCTATTTGCTAGGATAATGATAAAGACAAAGCAGATGCTCCTTCTTCGTGTGAGACTACTTTACCACATGGCTCTTCTCCATCATTAAACCTCTGTGCCTTCTCATCTTATATCTGATTCAGTGCATTTGACATTTTTAAACAGAAATATTTGGTTTCTTTAGTACAACTGACAATCTTCGCTTGACCCACAGAGGCTCTTAGTTCAGCTGCTCAGGCAATTTTTGCACTTCAGACTGCTGATCGTAAATATTGAATGGATACTGAATTATTCTCTGTCCTCTTCCTGGGATTGATAAAGGGTTACTGCAAGTGCTAAGCCCTAACACTAGTGGCCCAGCCACATTCCATGAAATCACTGCCTTGGGCTATCTTCATGGCCATGCTAAATACTAATGAAGCATTCCAGGGGAGCAGTTAATATTAATTAGCCATCCTCGGAAATGCCCATGGGAAGTGTTACACAACCAAGAGATTCAGAAAAGCACTTAGCTGCATAAATTAACATGGCCAAAATGCTGCCGCATTATAGTCAATAGGTAGACCATGTTACAGGTGCAGTTAGGTATGTTGAAGTGGAGGTATAGTGGTGGGTAAATATGAGTATGTGTATGTGTATGGTAGTATGTGTTTAAGTCTGCAGTGGTATGAATGGTTTCAAATGATTGTGTGTGTGTGTGTGTGTGTGTGTGTGTGTGTGTGTGTGTGTGTGTGTGTGTGTGTGTGTGTGTGTGTGTGTGAATGAGTGAGTGTGTCCGTGAGTGTGATCGGGGGTCCACGTTGTTTGGTTGTCTGTGTGTGGGTGGATGTCTGTGAGTATGATTATCTGTATAAGTATGGGGACAGTGAATGAGTGGGTACCTGTGACAACACAATGCATTGACCACCAGTGGTAATTAGCTTTGAAAAGTGTTGTTTAGCACTTGTGGTAATTATACCTGGATGCCTGACAAATAATGCCAAACAGGCCCTCGTGCTACCCCCCCCCCCCCACAAACTGTTTAATCTGAGCTTAGCTGCAGGATTTGTCCCCGTAAATAGGCATCACTTTCTTTCAAAAAGAACCACTGAGTACATCTCTCGTGTCTGTACAATTACCTGCACAGGCTGTCAGATGCTTTTCTATTATTCTTTGACAAACTCAAGCATTCCCAGAGGTAGTTGTCTCTAAATGCCTATATACTTGAATAAGGTCTCCTCTTAAATATCTATATGAGTTACTTGTTCAAGTTCAAGTATTTAATCATTCTTAATAACTTAAACTTTCACATCCATGGATGTCCTAGTAAATTTTCTCTGGATTATTTTCACTTTACTCATGCTAATTTTCTTATAAAGTTTCCATGTTACTATTCCATACCCCAATTTGGGTCTAATATAATTTAAAAAGAATGATTTCATCTTTTCTGATTTCCTAGACTTTATAAATCCTTTTATGCAGCCTATAGTTTTATAACTATCACTGATCAATAGATTGATATGATCAGAAAATCTTAAACCATACTCCAGACATATATTTAAGTTCTTAGATGAATCCACAGTTTCAGTCCTTTTATTCTGTATTAAACATTCACCCTTCAATCTATGCTTCCCAAATTTCATATGCTTATTGTTAGATGTATTTATTACCATGTTATTCTCCTGTGTCCAAATGGTCAGTTTAGTCAATTTATTTTGCAGATATACCCAGTCCTTAACAGATGTAACTATTTTTCCTATTTTAAGTCATCTGCATATAGTCTGTAGAACACTTAATATGAAAAAGATAAATCAGAGAAATACAACCTTAACAAGGATGGGCCCAGGCAGAATCTTGTGTTATACCCTGACTGTAACCAGAATTTCACATATCCCATTGCTGTATGATGCTTGCCATGTTCTATTTGTCAGCTATCCATCTTATCAAGATTTATATTATTTATATATACTCCATGTTTTTTGATTTTATGTCAACATGCTTGTGTTTTTTTATTTTTTAAGCAGTGATTCATAGTTGGGTTTTTTCTGTGTCTCAGTTTACTATTTACTCATTCATCTCTCAGATGAAGTTACTCAGTAAAGCAGTAAATCTTTGTAATGAAAGTCAGCTGTTTTTATTTAGCACATTAATTGTTAGATAATTTAATGATTTTCGCGCGCTTGGTTGTATTTAAGGGCATGAATTTTGTGTATTGTTATCTGATGAAGCGTAGGACACACTATGCGAAAGCGCTTATCTATTTTCATCTGTTGTTGTCACAACAAACACTTTTGGTTTTATATCGTGTTTGGATTATCTGGATTTCTTTGGATTGGATATCGTGGTTGGACCTCCTGTTTCACCTTTTTCTCATTGTTTTTGTCTTGACCGGAGTTCCATTCAGCAGTGCAGTTGCTTCTGTTTCAATATAATCTTATCAAGATTCTAGTTGTGCTAATTAATTAATCAGTGTTTTATACATGACTCTATCAAAGGCTGAATATATGTCTACATAAATTACATTACATTTTTTTAATGTATAGTTTTTATTATATGGTTATAGAACATCATATTACATTCATGCTGATGTATGGTTTTAAGCCCCAGCTTTTCTAATTCTGAAAATAATTCATATAAAATAACTTTTTACATTATTTTTCCAACACAAGAAAGTAAACTTATGGGTCTATAGGACACTTTTTTGTCCTATTCCTCTTTCTCTTAAAGATTGGTTTAATAAGTGCGTGTCTCCAGTCTTCAAGGATCTCTCCATACTTAAGTGACCTAGAGAATAACATAATTGTACTGCAATTCCACTCTGAAGTGTTCTCATGTCATTGCTACGAATTCCATTTCCTCCTTATGATTTACTAGGACTAGTTCGCATAGTACTTTTTAATGTAATTAAATTTAATTTCAGTATCTGAAGTTAACTAGATATTACTATCACATATTAACTCCTCTTTTGTGGATCCACATTTTTGCATACTATTTTCTGGATAGATTTACAATCTGTTGTTATTCACAATAAATTTTAGAATCTAAACATGGTTCACTATTTGTATGCTTTTACTCCTACTACATCTATTAAATGGTTTTCTATTATTCTCAATACTGTTATATAAATTTTCATCAGTTTTTTCCTAATCTTGTTTCACTCTATGTTGTATGTCCATTTTATTTATCTCTCAACTGATTTTTTTTTCTTATGGAAATATATCTTCCTGAACTTATGCATACAGATTCCAATCCTGATGTTAAAATTTCTTTATATATATATATATATATATATATATATATATATATATCCCTTGCAGAAAGAGGGTCCATCAACTGACCATGGGAATTATAGACCCATAAGCCTAACCAGCCTTATCTGCAAGGCCATGGAGGGAATCATCATGAATCTTATCAACAAAGACATAGATAACCTTCAAACTCTTGACCCCACCCAATTTGGCTTCATGCTTATTAAACGTGGCGGACTTCTTTGAGAATGTCACCAAAGCTCTGGATGAAGGCAAAACAGTACATACAGCCTATTTTGACTTAGCCAAGGCTTTTGACACAAGCCCCCACTCAGGTATAATTGAGAAACTCACTCAACTGGGAACTAACCCATATGTCACTAAATGGGTAGCCAACTGGCTCACCAACAGAATGCATACAGTCAAAGTTGGGCATTCCACCTCTATCAGTAGACCAGATACCAGTGGTGTACCACAAGGATCTATGCTGGGTCGTCTACTGTTTGGAATCTATTTCTCAGAAGTCTAGATGAAACTAGATGGCCTGTGGCTTACCAAGTTCAGTGATGACTGCAAACTGGGTGCAATCATTGAGTCCCCCAAAGATGTTTACATACTACAAAAAAGCTTATACAGACAAATGATTGGTGCCAAAGCCACGGACTTAAACTAAACACAAAAAATGACTTATCATCTCTTTCAGCAAAGGGGAAGTCCCTGCAAATTACAGTATTAACAGTCCTCCCCTTAGCTCAAATCCTGTGGTGAGAGATTTGAGAACACAGGATGAAAGCAACCTTAACTTCAATCACCATGTGTCCACAGTGTTAAGGAAATCCTGAAATGTTGCATATCTCATAAGTAAGGGCATCGCATCCAGAGCTAAGGATGTTATAACTCCCCTGTACTCATCCCTCATCAGACGATTAATAGAGTACAACTCTCCCTTCTGTATGTACCTCAACAGACACCTGCAGCAGCTGGAAATACCTCAGAGGTTTCTCATAGGATCAGAGGAATTTATTAGACTATTGACCCTGAGGCCCTTATAAGCCTAGCCAAGAGTTTAGCCCATGTAGGGACAAAGGTGGAATCCCACAAGTGTATTTTCTCTTTCACATCCAGTTATCTAGGTTGCATTTACATGGAGAGGGAGTCTGTTCCACAGATGGGTGAGTCTCTGGGACACAAATCTCTCCTGCCAACAAGTCCTATTGATGTCACAGACCAGGTTGAGGTTGCACATGTGGGTTACTCAAGAGGAGCATGACATGCAGATATGCAGCAGTCCCACCAGGGTGAGGTCCGAGATCACCTTGTATGCCAGACAGAGGTCATCTCTGAGGAGTCTGTATGAAACTGAGTAGAGAGATAGGGCTTTTAGCCTATCTGTGTATGGCAGATGTTTGATGCCATGGATTCTCCTGGTGAGGAACTTCTTTGGTTTCTTTAGCTGCTGTATGAGCTTTGCGAGGTACATGCAGAAAGAGGCATTGTACTCACCAAGAAGATTCATGGCCTTCAGCACATGAACTACATGGACAGACTGAAGGCCCTGTCACTGTACTCTGTATCTTATAGGCTACTGAGAGGCAACTTGTGCCTTGCCTTCAGAGCAGTCTTGGACCCTGCCCTAATTGAAATGCTGCACATCTGCAAGTCAAATGAGACAAGATTCCCTCACTGTAGGGATCTTAACTTAGCCTGATATATTAACAGGACATGCTGGAGAGACAGATATGTCTCCCAGAGATTGCCACTCCTATGGAACAAACTCCCAACTCATGTAAAACAGAGCTCCTCAATGACCCTATTTAAGTGTAACTTAGACAACTGGATGGGAGGCCACAAATTTACCCTGAGTGTGCACTGATGGATAAGGGCAGTCGGTGCTGATCTTGGACTTGTATTGCAAATATATACCATACAACTTGGTCAATAAGGGAACAAGGTGTGACATCCCCACTCTGAGCCACTAACCAAGGAGCCTGAATCCTCACCACTGGCATTGAAAAGAGAAGTTCACTTGGAACAAAAATGGATACACCCAGTATTTCCAGATGAAGCTCTCTGCATCAAGCATAATTTCCCTTAAGAGCACACAGGGAACACACTCAGTCTAGGGTCCGCATTTCTCTATCTGTCTCCCTCCAGGTTCCCAATAAGACTTCCCTCAGTCGAGTGTCTAAGCCAAGTCCTCCAACACCCTCTCTGTGAAACCAGTGCTACGTGCCCCTGGTCCAAGTAGCTGACACCACAACTTTGACATTTGATTTTCACATGCATGCACACACCTGGGAAAGACTGGTAGAGATTTACTAGGTATGCCACCTTTTGCCCAGACTATAAGTTAGTTACACTGCCACCACACTCCCCAAAGCCAGCTTCTCTAAGGCTCTTGCAAGGTTACTCAATTATACTAAGTGAAATTAATATTAATGCAAATGGTAATGTTTGGTCAATGTGGAAAGGCCTTCAGGCATGGCCACAGCTGTCACCAAATATATATAAGTACTCTCAGAGATTAAAGTATTGTCTAAAAGACCAGCCACAATGAAAAGTTTAAATATATTTAAATCATCAAAGAACATGAAAATACTAAATCTCTTAAACACCAGCGTTTCAATCACAGGAAATATTAAAAATAACACAGGTGGACAGGTTCACACAGTTACAGAAAATCTATACTTAACTAATCACACTGTATTTTCCTGACTGATCTAAAGAATTATTATTCATTGGTTATTTACTAGAACAAGGCAAGATGAAGTAGGTGAGAGATCCTTCTTTGTCAGGTTATCAAAACAGAGTGCTATGAGACTTCAGTCTCACCTCGTATAAAGCATTATTTTTAGTGATGGATTACAGAATGACATCACATACATCTGGTCATCTGACTTCTGGTTCCCAGGCAGCCCCCCCATTGCTAGAAACTACCAGGATTTGGCACCTAGGTGTCAATAATACATACACAGAGAGTCTTGCTAAGATCTACCACAGCTCCTGGAAGTCATAAAACAATTTCAAATCTCCACCCTTCCAGAATAGCAATAACAATGCAGGAAGCTTCCTAATACAGACGTTTTGTCTCTGGCTGCATTGAGAACTATAAGACACAACCTTTATGGCCTAAATTAATAATTTAATTTCTTACTATTTCTTAAAGTTAGTTGGAGCTGAGCTTAACCTCTTTTCTTCCAGTATTCTCTGTTACAATGCATACATTTAATCAGTTACAGTACAGTAGAGCCTGATGTAAATGTATATTTCTTTTCTGTCCATCAGGGTACACTGTTGATACATTTTTAACACAAGCAACTTTACAAATACATTTTCAACACAAACATCTGTACAAATCAGTTTCATATACAAATGACACATAATTCTTTACAAATTTCCAGCTAGCTGTGCTGGCATGTGTTATACACCCACTGCTCTACTTCTCCTGGCATAGCTGGCAATGCCTCATAACATTACACAAAGGTATAACATGGATAGGCTTATAAAAGTTCTAGGGCCAATAGCCTAGTAACCTCCTATGAACCTATGAACATATATATGTGTATGGATCTACTTCAGTCGATCGAACGTTTACAAGTTTGAACTACATATGGCCGAGACCATATGTTCGAACTCGTAAAAGTTTGAACACTGAAGTAGAAACACAAAAAACAATAAAACACAAAACTAAATGTCTATAGCAGGGAGACTGTGCCCCCTGTACCCCCCACGTGGGGGACTTCAGCCCCCCCACACCCTCTTACTTAAATATACCAACTCCGAGATCGCATTACATTTCAGAAATGGGAAATCTTCCCTTTCCGCTGTGTACAGAGATCTCCATTCAGTCCGGACATAAGGACTCAGCCATATGTGGTTCGAACCTGTAAATGTTCAAGCGACTAAAGGGACCTATATATAAATATATATATATATATATATATATATATATATATATATATAAAGGGGACCTATATATATATATATATATATATATATATTTATATGTGTGTGTGTGTGTGTGTGTGTGTGTGTGTGTGTGTGCCTTCAAGTCATTCACTCTAATTAGTTTTACACAGTGGCTGTTTTGTTTCCTTATTAATCAACATGCACTGGTTTAGATTTCCATTTGGCAGAGTTATCTAGCATTAGTTTAACCTTTATAACCCTATGATCACTGCACATCAAATGTAATAAAACTTCACAAGAAGTAGAAATGATCTATTTTGTAGCACAAACAGTATCTAGTATGTTTTGTCCCTGGTTGGTCTCTTTATAGTCTGTAGAACTGCTGTCCCCATAGATATATATTGTAAATAATTTCCTTACTAATGCTGTAAAATCAGTATTATTCCAGACTGTCTCTGGTAAACTTATGTCTCCAGCTATTGTCATTTTTACTTCTTGTGTTTCATACAAGAAATATATGAACTCTTCTAGGACTTCTGTGCCCCAAGCCTTTTTGTGTTGGAGGGAAGCCTTCTAGCTTATCATGGGAGTGGTAAGCACTAGGTAGCCTATACCACAAGAGTGGTTTCTGGCCCAGACATTGTAGTTTATTGGCCATTTAGGCAGTTTTTCAATCTCTTTCAACTTTCTGGTTTAAAAGCCTGCATTTGCGCTTGCTTCCCACCTTCCCTGTAACTAGTTTAGCCCAGATACAGATATGCTGTATCCAGGACTGTTTGTAAGCTGCTGTGCCCCCAAGCCTTTGTGCATTGGCGGGAAGCCTTCTGGCTTATCAGTGGGAGTGGTAAGCACTAGGTAGCATATCTACAACAAGATCCAGATACAGATTTTTAGTTTTAGCATTTGAATTTGCTTATCCATGCTCAGCACTTGTTCAGAACTTGTAAGCACTAAATAAACTACAAATTACTACAGCACTCACCCTTCCTCATTACCTAGAGGAAAACAGTTTTGGTACTTACTTTCCTCACTTGCTTAGAGAAAAACAGCTCTTGTACTCACTTTCCTCACTTGTCTAGAGGAAAATATTTTTTTATTCAGGCATGTCCAAGGTCATCTCCCAGTGTTCTCTCCTGTCTATCTGATGAATCCGGGCATCTTGGGGCAATGTAGCAATTGCCTCATGTACACAGATAACCCTCTCCTCCTACCACCCAACACTACAACCTGTGAGAGATGCACTTATCTAGACAAACTGGAGGTAAAGCTCTCTCCAACCAAGACTGAACTTGATAGTCAAGAGGAGAAGGTAAACACTTGCACCACACCACACTTATCACATAGTCCCACTAAACGTACACCACCAAAATCCACACATAGAAACACAAAAACATTTGCGGAGGCTCTCAGTAATAATCTGCTCAAGCAACAGAGACCTCCAAAGCAGAAACGCAAGCAACCTCCCATCATCAACACAACCCAAATGACACATAGCCCACAGACTCAGTGTGCCACTCAACCACAGTCAATAAGCAAAACAATGTACCCAACACACTAGTCATAGGTGACTCTATAGTCAGGCACACTGATGTCCCACTCAACAAGCTAAACAAGGAGAATGTCACTGTCAGCTGCCTGTTGGGTGCCAGGATCCACCACATAACCCACGCATTCAGGTCACTCCACAACAAGTACAAATATTACTCTGTGATTGTCCATGTTGGTGTGAACAACCTGAGATGTACCTCCCTGGACTACATGAAAAGAGACATGGAAGAACTCTCCAATCTTCTAGCCCAGGCAGGTATGACCCTAGCCCTGAGGAGCATCCTGCCATCGCCCAGAATGATACTGCAGTACAAGGACAAAATGATTTACTTCAACAATTGGCTAAGCTTCTGGTGTCATTCTAAGGGGATCCAGTATCTGTCTGCCTGGGACGACATGGTCGACATACCACGATGCTTTGCCAGAGATGGCCTGCACCTGTCACCCCTGGGATTCTGGATACTGGCAAAGGCTCTTGCCGCCCCTATAGTGCCTTTTTTAGGCAAGGTTCAAATGACAAATTCATCACCATAACAGGAACAGGCAAGCAAAAACTGAGGGTAATGCTACTCAATGCTAGAAGTCTAAATCTCAAAATGCACTTACTCAAGGCACTCCTTAAAATAGAGAACATTGATGTTTGTGCAGTGACTGAGACCTGGTTCAAGGCTCCAGAGAGCACCCCAGCATTACCAGACTATAACTCATACCACACTTTTCAGCCATCTAACCTGGACCGGAACACCAAAGACGGAGGTGTGTCCATATTCATTAAGGATATCCACACCTCCAGGCTAGTTGCTCAGCATAATGCAGCTGAGGTTATCCAAGTGCAACTAACTCTGGGCAAAACTACAATCCAAATTGTAGCTTGCTACATATCCCCCACCATGCCCCAGGATTCCCATTCCTCTTTTCTTGATATACTGAAAAATATTAGGGTTCAACCAAACACTCTAATATTGGGTGATTTCTACTACCCCACCATTAACTGGGAAAACTACTCATGTACCAACACCTTCACTCAGCGCTTTCTGGAATTCATAAATTCCAATGCCCTGGATCAACTTATCCACACCCCCACCAGGGGCAACAATATTCTAGACCTAGTTGTTACCAACATGAGTGACCAGTGTTGCACACCTGAAGTCAACTCCTCTTTGGTCAGATCTGACCATAAGCTAATCACCTTAGATATTCACATCCTGCCCCCAATCCCCATTAAGGAAAAAATGGTAAAAAATTTCTCCAAAGCCAATTTCATGCTTCTTAAGACAGAAGTGGTGAACTTCATGACACCCATGCAGATGGACAATACAGTTATGACTGCTGAATCCTATACAAATGTACTCTATAAGCACTTACATGACTGCATGGATCGTGCTATCCCAAACAGAACCAAGACGCTATCCTCCAAAAAAAGGAAGCCAATCTGGTGGTCCCCTGCCATAAACAAACTCTACAACAGACGGAAGAAATTGTTGCAAAAGAGAGTAAAATCCCATGACTGGAGGAGCTCCCTGGTCAGCCAAAGCAAGAAGCTGAGATCCCTTATAAGATCCTCCAAAGCTAGCTATGAAAACAAGATTGCCTCTGATTCTAAGGACAACCACAAAACATTCTATAGCTATGTCAAGAATCTCAATGGCAACACCCAGATCTGCTCTGAGTTACAGCACAATGGCACAAAATTACAGAACCAACTGATACTGCCAACATCCTGGCAGATAGCTTCAGTGCTAATTTACACCCCTTTCACCCCCTAAAGGGCCCATATCTATACAGGAAGAATGCAGAGTCCCTGTAATCACAACTTCACAGGTAAAAGCAGCACTCTCTAAAGCCAAAAACACCTCACAAAGAGAATTACTGGCCTCAAACAGATGCCCTACACTGATTGTCTCAAAAATCTCCAGCTTTACTCTGTAGCATATCGCCTACTCCGAAGTGATTTCTGCTAACATATAAAGCTATGTCAAATCCAGAGCTGTTGGACATACTACACCTAAAGAAATCCCAGTCCCTCTGAGCTACACACTCTAGGGACCTAAACCTTGTCACCACAATAAACAGGACTTGCTGGACGGATAGATTCCTGTCCCAGAGACTTCCCATACTCTGGAACAAGCTACCCATCTATGTCAAGCAAAGTTCCTCATTAACATTCTTCAAGAAAAGTCTTGATGAGTGGATGGGAAATAAGAAATACACCCCGGGGATCACTTCTGTGGCTCTGCTCGACAGGGGCACAGGAAATTAACTTTCTTGGGTTGGCGTAAGCCAGGGAACCTTGTTGACTAGGCTTACTTAGTCTCACATGGGAAGGCCAAAGATATTATCAACATGAATGGACATGGACGGATAAACACTATGGCAAAAGGGCAGATCCTGCCTGTTAAATTCTGTTTGAAACAGATTAACTTGCAATCCATTGAAGAAGGTGGGAGGAAGGTGGTCCACTACCTGGACCACACAGCCTAGCCCTTGAAGACAAACCCCACCAGGGCATTATTAATAAGCTCACCAATATTATAAATAGCCCCACCTATATCACTATATTTGCAAACCACTGGCTCTGGGACCAGCACACCATGGTGCCAGCTGGAGCCATGTCAGACTCCATCAAACCAGTTACAAGTTGCCAAATCCCACAAGACCTGGGACCTCTCTTGTTTGGTATATATCTCTCGCCACTCAGGCCTGGACCTCACGGAGGACTGGACCCTGACAGCAGACTGCTGCAAACATGGTGCCATAATCGACTCTCCAGCAGCCGACACAAGCATCCTCAAAGAAACTCCCTTAGAAACAGACAACTGGCAAAGCCCCAGCAACTGCAAAATGCCAAAAAGCCCCTGTAATAACCTTTGGCAAAACCACAAAACTGTGGAAATCCAATTACAGGTGGTAATCCAAATTAAAAGAAGAACAAATTATATTAGATATTGGGAAGTTAATTGATTCTCATTTGAGCAATGGGCCAAGGGGTTAGGGAAATTAGAAAAACATTTTATATAGCCCACCTAATCATGAAGGTTATATAGCCCAGGTCAGGGAGGAGGATTCACATCCCCCTCAGCGAGTCATAATGTCTCTTTACTCATCCCTACAATGCCACATGCTACCTTACCCGCCATAATTGGGATGTACCTTACCAGACACCTGCCAAAGTATCTCACACCACAAAGAAAGAGGCTCAAACCCGTGCCAAAGGCTCAAACAGATGCCTCATGCATACCGGGTTAGCAGCTCACACTCCTGTTCTGTGCCGATGTGCTGGCAAAGATAAAGCCACCCCTGAATAATAGACCATCTGGCTGCTGCACTCAGAAAATCCCAGAGCCCCAGAGAAGAAACTCGAGAACTCAGCACCTCAAAATAAATAAATAAATAGGACATGCTGGAGGGACAGATTCATATAACTCCTCTTCCCAGAGAACAAAATCCCAGTCCAGGAAAGCAGTGTGTCCAGGTTAGGCCCTCTCTCTTCAGGACTCTCTTGATGAGTGGATGGGAGATGAATGGGGTTGTGGCCTGGTATCACTTCTGTCACTGTTAGACAGACAGAGGCTATACTAACCAAAAAAGGGCATAGCAAAATAAAAAAAAAAAAAATGGGTAAAAGCCAAACACATTCTGGCTAGGCTTATAAATGCCCTAGGGCAGATAGCCTAGTATGAACCTATGAACCTATGAACCTTGGGACGATAGCCTAGTACCTACCTATGAACCTATGAACATCAGCTCTTGACTTTGGTGAGTGACACATTACAACAATTATAATTTGTTCCAGGGTTATATGTATTGTCACATTACACAATATATGATATTGGTGTTATCATTAAAGTGTAAGAATCATTGGACTCATAACAAACTTTGATCGGCAATATAACACCTCCACTTGATTTTTGTTAGAATGTCTATTACAGTAAAAACATTTATAACCTGATAAAACTGGATTTGATGTTGTTAATTTTATTCATTCCTCAATGAATGGGTTCAGATCTGACTTGGCCATTATCTAAACTTTCCATGATCCAAATCTTGAGCTCCTCCCTTACCCATAATGCCCCTGACATTACAAACCCTCAGATCTCATCTGCCACTCTTCAAGATGGTTGGGATTGCGATTCCTCGAGCTTCTTTGGAGTTTTGTGAGTGAAAGTTTGCTTTCTCATATTACATTTTAACAGATCTTTCTTTTCTTTATTACTTAAATTAACTCCCTTACCTTCAGTAACATTCTCTACTAAGTTTTCATTTTTTTATCCTAACATTGTTGGTAGTCAATTCTTCCTTCATCTATACCCTTAGGTGTTGTCTTCATAATGCCATAATTGGTAGTTATTTCTTTTTCCTTTTTCACTCCTGTTTCTTCCCTAAAAAAAGGTCTTTTTTTCTGTCTGAAACTGGTTTGTGTTTTCCCAGAATGGCTGGTAAGCCGACTAGATTTAAAAAAATTGTACTTGCTGTGGGCATAAGATTCTCAGTTCTGATGCCCACAAGGAGTGCATTTATTGTTTGGGCTCAGCACAACTGGACACCTCTTGTTCCATATGTGCAGCCTTAAATGCTAGAGCTATGAGCAACAGGAAGAATAAGCTAATTTTGACAGATCTCCTTCCTTCCTCAGATTAATCTTCAGGCATTTTTTCAGGGGCTCAAACCCCCTCCCAGAAATCGAAGGAGCCCACGGGAGCACCGTAAGTGCTCTCCTGCCCAGTCTCCACAGCCTTAACCTACTGTAGAACCTCTGAACAAAGTTCCTTAAATCACAGATCTGAAATTTTTGGATCCAGCACAGTCTATTGTTTCATCTCCTCAGCCCTGTGCTCCCAGGTTCTCTCTGGAGCTGAGACTGAGGTCTCCCTTTTTGCAGGAAATGCCTAAGAAGTCTTCAAGACCACCTTCCACATCCTCTTCTGTTAGGTTTTCCTGTAATCTGTCCAAAGTGGAGGTGGACAGGATGATGAGGAAATTCCTCAGAGCACCAATCCAGATAGGGGTTTTGCCAACTCTGTCTCCCACTGGATCCATGAGCTGTCAAACTTCTTTCAACCTGTGATTGCTCCTTCTTTGATCGGACTAGCCATTTCTGAATCCTTGGATCCAAGAATCCCAGGAGTTGAACCATCAGATCTGAAGGTTATTTCATCCTTGACTCCAGCTACTTCCCTGACCTGATCGGCTCCTACACTGTTGGAACATGAAGGCTGTGGGAGCCAAAGCATTGGCATCGGCTCAGAGGGGTTGACTTTGTCTCCAAAGTTTTCAGAGCCGTCACTTCCTCTCAGAGCTTCACTGCTTGATAGCTCAGCTCCAACTTGCACCTCAGAGCAGGGAGTTGGGGGCTTGGGGGTTGTTTGCTCCTTGAGTCTCAGTTCTAGTGGGACTGCCCTCAGCCTCTCCAGGCCCTTCTGCTTTTGAGGTGGTTGAGAGGGCTTTCTCTCAACTCAGACTAGTGTCGACTCTCCCTTCTACTGATCCATACACTAGTCTCTCTCTGGATCCTGTGTCTGAGTCCTTGCATCCTACATCGAAGGGACAGCCAGTTCAGGAGACCCTCCAAGCAGTTCCCACCAGGGAACTCCCCATCTCTTCTGATACCTTCCCAGAACATCCCACTGAAAAGGTCCCTCAGAAGAGGGCATACAAGAGAAGGCACTTGGATTCCCCACTGGAATCCCTCATAGAAGACACTGATTTTGATGAGGGAAAAGGGTACACTAGATCTTCACCTGAAGATGTCTCATTTGAAGACATCTTAGAGATCGTTTGCCAAAAAGGTTGTTGATCTTCCCAAACCTCTTCCATGAGAAATGTCTGTTCTTGGAAGCCTTTGGGTCTTGTCTGTCTATGTCTTGGGTTATCCCCCCACACAGATTTTGTCTCCTGCAGGGTATGAAAGGAACTGGACTGAGTGGAACCTATTTCCAAATGCCCAGACAAAATCTTAAGCATCCCTGCTGATAGACAATACTGGACTAAGGGAATTCCTGTAGATGCCATGGTCATTGCAGCAGCCACCAAAACGGAGCTTGTTGAACAAAGCTCCACTGTCCATCCCCCATGTCCAACCCTAACAGAGAGGCTAGGGCTTTGTACAGGTTTGGGAAGTGAGCGTATGCATCAGCTATATTGGCCCTGTGATCACTGAACTACCTGGCACATTTCACCAGATTCCAGAAGGACTTAGGTTCATAGGTGTGTACTAGGCTAATGGCCCTGGTGCCTATATAAGCCTAGCCCAAAAAGATTCCCTGGCATCATGCCACCCAAAGTTAGTTCCCAGTGCCCCTGTCAAGCAAGGCCACTGAAGTGATCCTCGGGATGAGCTTCCTATTGCCCATCTACTCATCAAGATTTCTCTTAAAGAGGGCCCATGAAGTGCTCTGCTTGACGTGAATGGGAAGTTTGTTCCAGAGTATGGGAAGTCTCTGGGTTAGGAACCTGTCCCGCCAGGATGTTCTGCTTATTGTGGTAATGAGGTTTAGGTCCCTGGAGTGTGTGGCATGGAGGGATTGGGATTTCTTTAGGTGTAGCCTATCTAGCAGCTCTGGGTCAGACATGGCTTTGTAGGCCAAGCAGAGATTGCCTCTAAGTAGGTGATAAGAGACAGAGTATAGCTGGAGTTTTTTGAGTCTGTCCATATAGGGCATGTGTTTAAGGCCTAAGATCCTCTTAGTGAGGTATTTTTGTGGCCCTTCCAGTTGTTGTAGGTGTCTAGTGAGGTACATACCAAATGAGGCATTGTATTCTATAATAGGTCTAATGAGGGACGAGTAGAGAGGGAATATGTCCTCTTTCTTCCTGGATGAGAAACCTTTTATAATGAGATGTGCCACATAGAAGGACTTTCTGACTACAATGGCAATGTGGGTATCAAAGGAGAGGTTGCTGTCAATCTGTTTCCCCAGGTCTCTTATCAAATCTTTGGTGTTTAGTGGGCTACCACCTATGTGTTAGTTCATGGGCACCAAATTTTTCCCAAAGGGAATGACAATGCACTTTTTGGCATTGAGCTTAAGGCCATGGTTCTGGCACCAGTTATTGGCGTCAGTGAGGCCTTTTTGTAGAATGTCTACATCAGTTGGAGAATCAATAATGGCTCCCAGTTTGCAATCATCTGTGAACTTGGTCAGCCAGAGTCCCTTTGTGTTGGCTTGAACTTCAGAGAAGTAGATGCCAAACAGAAGAGGACCTAGGACCAATCCCTGTGGGACACCACTTGTAACTGGTCGGTAGTCAGATTTGAAGTCCGCTACTTTCACAGTGTGGGTTCTATCAGTGAGCCAGTTAGCAACCCATCTTATGACATAGGGGTTTATGCCTAGTTTAATGAGTCTATCTATGATTCCTGAGTGAGGGATGGTGTTGAAGGCCTTGGCAAGATTTAGGTAGGCTGTGTGAATTACCCTGCCATCATCCACAGCTCTGTTGACAGACTCAAAGAAGTCTATCAGGTTGAGCAGGCATGATCTACCTTTCACAAACCCAAACTGTGTAAGGTCCAGAGTTTGGAGATTCCCTATGTCCTTATTTATAAGGTCCATGATGATGAGCCCCATAGCCTTACATATCAGACTCGTCAGGCTAATAGGGCGGTAATTCCCAGTGTCTGTAGTCACTCTCCCTTTGTGGAGTGAGATGACCATAGCAGTGCGTCATTCAGTAGGAACAAAGCCTGAAATGAGACTGTGATTGAACAGGGTACTCAGGTGTGGTGCCAGCTCACTTTGTAATTCATGTAGAACACAGCCAGGGATATTATCAGGTCCCATGGAAGCTGTATTCTTGGCTTTGGACAGTGCGTTTTTTAACTGTGTAGCAGTGATAATAGGGACTTGCCATTCTTCAGGTATTGTTATAGGCCCTTAGAGAGTGAAAGGGGGGCAAAGTTGACACTGAACCTGTCGGCCAATATGTTGGCAATATCAGTTGTTTCTGTATATGTATTGCCATTATGCTGTAACTCAGAGAAGATCTGAGTATTGCCATGTAGATTTTTGACATAACTATAAAATGCCTTGTGGTTGTCTTTAGAATCTGCAGCAATTTTGTTTTTGTAGCTAGCTTTAGAGGATTTGATGATGGATCTCAGTTTTTTGCTGAGGCTGACAAGGGAGTTTTTCCAGTCTTGGGACTTCACCCTTTTCTGCAATAGTTTTTTCCTTCTGTTGTAGAGTTTGTTTATGGTGGGGGACCACCAGATTGGCTTCCTTTTTTTGGAGGAGAGCATCTTGGTTCTGTTTGGTATGGCCCGTTCCATGCACTTGTGCATGTGCCCATACAGTGCATTGGTATATGATTCAGTTATGCACCTATTTTCCATTTGCATGGGTGTCGTGAAGTTAGCCACCTCTGTTTTTAGAAGTCCAAAATTGGCTTTGGAGAATGTTTTTACAGTGGTTTCCTTTAAAGGGAGTGAGAGTGGGATGTGGATATCCATGGTGATTAGCTTATGGTCAAATCTGACCAGGGAGGAGTTGATTACTGGTGTAGAGCAATGGTCGCCCATGTTAGTAATGACTAGGTCAAGGATGTTTCTACCCCTTGTGGGGGTAAGAATGAGTTGGTCCAAGGTGTTGGAATTAATGAATTCCAGAAAATGCTGAGCAAGTGTGTTAGTACATGAGTAATTTTCCCAGTTAATGGACGGGTAGTTAAATTTTCCCAGTATAAGGGAACTCTCTAATTCTGTCCCAAGATCCATGTCCACAGAGGAGCAGAACCCCTTTTCCTCATGAATGTCGACCCTACAATCAATTACAAATACGTCCATGAGGTTGATCTCGCATGCTGTGAAAGGTACCTCAAGTGCAGCTGATTCTGACATATCCATAAAAAGACACATCTGGTTGCGATTGTGCAATTTTTTGGAACTCTTCATAGTGTCATTCATCAATGCTTTCTTTAATGGATCATCCTTGTTTGGCCCTAAAGTAAAGGAGACTCTCTCCTGCAGTGAACAAAGTGAAAAGATCTTGTCTGCCATTGCCACAGAGACATTTCCCTAGGAATCAACATGGCAGTAAGAAAATGTAGTTCAGAAAATCTCAAGGTCCTTTCCAGGAATCATGTGGGGAATTTTCCCTCAGAGGCAGGAGGGGAAATAACTACAGTGGTAGACATCACCCACATGGCAGAAGGGGGTCCACAGAACCATGATTCTGGAGATTCTTTCTCAGACAGATCCTACCAGCATCCATGAAAGTTTGTCCAACTGTCCCTCTCTGGAGGCAGTTGGGGAGTGCTTATCCTTGCACTAAAAGACTTGGCTAGCCATCACAAATAACTCTTGTTTGCAAAAGATCATATCCAGAGGATATTTCATTCTCTTTTTACAAATTTCAGTAAAAATAAGGAAAATTATCCCCAGTGTTCCACCCAATAAGAGGGAGCTAGCAGCTCAAGAGGTTATAAAGATGCTAGACAAGAGAGCCATCCAAGAGGTTCCACCAGACCAAACAGGAACCGGAATTTACTCATGGATCTTTTTAGTGCCAAGAAAGACAGGGGACTTGAGACCTGTCTTGGATCTAGCTTATCTGAACCAGTTTGTGAAGAATTCCAAATTCCAGATGGTCATGGTTCAGTCCATTCTGCTTTTTCTTCAGAAGGGTGACTGGATGTGCTTAATCAATCTTCAAGATGCATACTATCACAACAAAATAAACAGGTTCTCTCAGAGCTATCTATGCTTCTGGCTGGGAGCCAGTCATTATCAGTTCATATCCCTGCCCTTTGGTCTCACCACAGCCCCCAGTATGTTCATCAAATGCATGGCAGTGATAGCAGCTCACCTGAGACTGCTTTGGTTCAGAGCGATTCCCTTGTTAAATGCATGGCTCCTTATCGCACCAACCAGGCATTTACTAGTAAAAGCCAGAGATCATTTGCTTCAACTGTCACTCTCACTGGGAATCACCAATAGTATCCACAAATCTAATCTTTAACCAGTTTAAGTTTTGGTTTTATAGGGGCTCACTTAGACACAGTCAACTGTCCAGCTCTTCTGCCTCAAAACAGAGTTCTTACATTGAAGACACACATCAAACAGATTCTTTCCATTCCTTCTCACCCTGCAAAACTGATTCTAAAAACTCTAGGTTCAATGGTTGCTACAATAACTCTAACTCACACTGCACACTTTCACATGAGAATTCTTCCATGGACCCTGATGGTGCAGCGGTCCTTTCATCGTTATCCCTTGAACCACCCAATAAAATTGTCTCCAAAGAGATCAGTGAAGGCCATGCATTTATCTTTCCTCCCCTCAGTGCCACGTTGACCATGGATGCCTCCCAGATGAGGTGGGGGTCATTACTTGGGACAGACTGTATAAGGCACATGGTCCCACAACAGACCACTTTGCATATCCGTGCCCAAGAAATGAGAGCAATGCTTCTAGTGTTGCAGGCCTTCCAGAGCTTTCTCCCTCTAGGGACTACTGTAGTACAAATGGACAACATGTCAGTTGTCTGGTACATAAACAAACGGGGGGGAACCAAGTCCTATCCCTTGTGTTGAGAAGCAATGAGAGTATGGCAATGGGCAGTCTCATCCAGCCACTTTCTTGTAGCAATGCAAATACTGAGGAAATCCAACATTCTAGCAATTAAACTCAGCAGGATCATTGTCATGCCTCATGAGTGGTCTCTCAACCAATCAGTGACAAACATGACCTTCTACAGATGGGGTCAGCTTTGCTAGGACCTATTTACATCCCACCCAACAACAAATACAGCAGGTTCTTTGCCATTATCCAACCACAGGGACAGTTACTGAGAGATGCTCCGGTTCATGTTTGGCGCTCTGGTCTCCTTTATGCTTACTGTCCCCTACCTGTCATCCCCACGTTTCTTCAGAAAGCACTTTGGTTGAAGAGTACAGTAATCCTCATTGCCCATTTCTGGCCTGAACAAGTTTGGTTCCCCTTCCTTTAGTCTCATTTAGTTCATCCTCCTTGGATGCTGGATCCTAGTCCAGATCTCCTATCTCACCTGTCAGGGCAAGTTTACCCGAATATTGCAGGCTTTATATTAGCTGCATGGTTTCTCCAATTCAGATGATGGCTAGATATTCCAGGCTTTCCTCCCCGGTTCAAAAAAATCCTAGTCTCTTCTCATAAACCTTCGACTAAGAAAATTTACAAAAGTAAATGGAAAAGGTTTTCCTTTTGTGCTCATCAGAGACAATTAGATCCCTTTACTGCTCAACTCTGCTTCTATATGCTTTAGATTTCCTTGCCTCAATTTTTTCAGGATGGAGCAAGTTTTTCCCCTATCAAGGTTCAGTTAGCAGCTGTCTCTGACTATCACATCAGAGATAATGCTTCTTCTTTAGCATCATCCAAATTATATAAGACCTTTCTTAAGGGTACCTTCTTACTTAGACCTCTAATAGAGGACCCTACTCCACCTTTGGACCTCACTATGGTTTTGCAAACCTTAGTGCTTTCTCCCTTTGAACTATCATCTAAAGTGAATCTCAAGTTTCTTTCTTGGAAAACTGTCTTTCTGGTGGATGTAACTTCTGTAAGATGAGCATCTGAACTCTAAGCACTGTCTTCCAAACAACCATATTGGATTTTTCACAAGGACAGGGTTACTTTATCACAAATCCTTCTTTCTTACCAAAAGTTGCCTCTGAAACCAAGGTCAACCAAGTCATCAATTTGGTAGTTTTCTTCCCCAAATTTGAAAACAAAGGTGAAGACACTCTTCATCTTCTTGATGTACTTAGGCAACTTCTTTTTTACCTCCACATCAAAATGGACAGATTCTCTCAAAGATAACTTTCTCAGAAAGATCCTTCTAGTAAAAATAAACTGATAATTTATTTGTCCCTTTCAATAATAAAAGATTGGGAAGACCAGTTTTTAAAACTACACTGACTAAATGGATAACAGACTGTATTTCCTATGTTTATTCCTTGAAAGGTTTAACCTTACCAAAACAATCAAAAGCACATTCAACCAGGTCAATGTCTACATCAGCAGCCTTTTGGGCTAGAGCCTCTATTGATGATATTTGTGCAGCTTCCACTTGTTGTAATACTCATATTTCTTTTACTGTGCATTACAAATTGGACATTATTCCAGAAATAGAGCTGCCTTTGATCCTGCGGTGCTCCAGAACATCCTTCTGTGAGGGCCACCCAAGGCTACCACAGCTGGGGACTCTGTCCCACTTGTGGAAGTACGAATGAAAATAACAGCATCGGATATACAAGTTATATACTCACCATAACATTCCATCTGTGTTGTCCATTTTCATTCTTCCTCATCTACCCTTCCTCCTTCCTCTGTCCATGACTTATTTATTTATTTATTTATTTATTTATTTATTTATTTAACATTTGTTTACCGAGAATGTCTGACTTGGAACAAAGCCAATTTTCAGCAGAGGCCTGGGGAGAAATACTCCAGATGCATGTCTTTGTAAAGTGGGAGGAAACTGGAGCACCTGGAGGAAACCCACACAAATGCAAGGAGGACATGCAGACTCCACACAGAAAGCACCCCAGCTGAGAATTGAACTGGGGAACCTCTTGCTGTGAAGTAACAATGCTACTGCTGCACCACTGTGCCATCCAAGGACTTTGAGAGACAACTAACAGAAGCGTTGTGAGGAACCATAGTTCCTGTTTGAGCTCCTAATCTTTCAACTATCACTTTCCTGTCATAGCATTGCTTTATATTTAGGATTATAATATATATTATAGCAACAAACTCAATCTGAGGGTTTGTAGTGGTCAGGGGCATTATAGGTAAGGAAGGAGCTTCAGATTCAGATCCTGGAATCTTTAGAAATTGGCCAAGTCAGATCTGAGGAGTAGATCTGAAACCATTCGATGAGGAAGAATGAAAATGGACAAAACAGAAGAAAAATATGATGAGTATATAACTTCTTTTTTCCAGTCATTGTTCTTTATCCATGTTTCACAGATAATAGCACCAATGTTATGTACATGCAGCAAATTTTCAATTTAAAGAACCTTAATTAGTAATGCCTCTATTAGCAACCAGTACATTTAAATCACATTTTGTTATCTGTGAACTGTTAAATTTTAAACATGGCATCCTTACTTGTTTTAATCAAATATTGTAATAAATGTGCTTAAAAATTCTCTTTTCCTGTTTTGACAGATAAACTCGATCCTGCTTAAATACATGTGTGCCCAAAATTAGGCTTGGATGTTTTACACATTCCCACTTTTTAAAATGTGACATTTTTTTTCAAGTAAAAGTTTACCCCAATAATATTTTAATTCGTGCTGATCTGATCTGTGAAAAATATGTCCTAACACCTGTACAAACTATGTTATCCAAGAGGGCTGTAAGTTCTCTACTAGTCAATGAGTCCTTAAAGATGAGATCATTAGATCCAACATGAATAAAAACAGCTCCATACTTCCTTACATTTAGGCATCATAAGGTCCTATTCACATCCCGTATTTTTTGTTCCTGGCAAGCATAATGTTTGTTATTCTCTCTGCAGTGTATCAGTTTCTTTAAAATCTCCAATCGCTAATACATTGTTTCTGATCTGATTCAAAGGCTCTTCCACTTTTAATTTTGTAACATCTGCTCTTTTAGTTATTACAAAACAATAATATTTATCATATTAGTCTTGGTAAGCTTGCTGTTTTCACCACCTACATTGTTCGCAAACATAATTCTCATCTAGCTGTCTTTGTACTTTCACAGACTGAACTATGTCGTCTAGCTCTTTTTTCATTACTGTAATGTTTTTTTAACCCTTCCAATTACAATTTATATTTAATCCTTTTAGTCTGCCCCTTGCCACTTCTTTCTACCTCTGTTGGAATAATGATGGATTTTTCTGCAGACTGAATGTTTTGCAACTGAACATTTTTTTAACAAAAAATATCTTTATTGAATTATCACTTATGACATAGGCAATCATACATTTATATAAATGAAAACAGACCGTATTGACATATTTCAGTTGCAAACATTATGCATCACATAGAATCTTCTATACAGTCATTGTCAATTAAACATTACACAGTTAATTCAGTTCCTGCCTTCACATAAACCTTATTCCTTCTCCAAAACATTATTCTGCATATATTGTTCGCACAATTCCCATTGTTTCTATATAATTTGCTCCTACCTTTTTTTCTAATGATCCTATTTCCAGGTCTTTTATCTCTGGTACTATACTCACTACTTCTAATATGGTCAGTTTAGAGTTTGATTTCCATTTTCTAGCAACATTTTTTTTTGCAACCTCCAGCATTAAACCCAGCAAGTCCTCACTGTGAGTAGGCAATTCAAATACTGTATCCCATCTCAAAAAATAATTTCCTTAGTTATACCCATTTGCTCACCTAGTATTTCTGAGAGAGTAGTCTGCATGGAATTTTTAAAGTCTACAAACTCATTATGCTCCCAGAAAATATGTTCCCAGCTATATCTTTCTTCCCCATCACACCTCAAACATTTGCAAGCTACCTGAGGAAAAATTATTTGGAGTCTGCTGGAGTATAAAATATCTATGCAAACACTTCCAAGCAAAAATCCTAAATCTTCTAGACTATGTTGCATATTTGGGAACTGTAGATATATCCTCCCATTGTTTCTTTGTGAATTGCTTATCCAGTCACTCTTCCCACTTCTTTCGAATCTCCTCTGATTGATCCCTATAGTTATCATGTAATATTTTATATGCCCTACTAATTATCCCTTTTTAACAGCAGCTTCTGTTCTATATTCTGCTAAAAATTCTACCAGTGCTGATCATTCAGTTAGGATCCCCCTATTCCTTTCTCTTTGCATATACTCTGATATCAATCATTGATAGGGAAAACAGTCTCTAGCCTGTAGTCCAAACATATTCTTGACCTCTATCTGTTATATTACCTTTCTCTCTCTAAATATTTTCACCAATACCTTTGTTCCTTTGCCAGTTTTCTCCAGTAAATTCTAGACCCCTATCACTTATTCTCTATACCCCTAATTGCAGTCATCCCTATCAGCAGAATCTCCTTTTTCCATTCCTGTGCTGGCTTAGTTCATAGAATACTTTCTGTTACTTTATTATTATAATTTTCTGTATGGCTATTGTTATTCTCCTTAAGGATCTGCATCCAAAATCCCAGTCTGTTCTTATTTTCTGAACTTCATCGCCATCCCTTTCCACTTTGAATTATAGCTTTCTGCTTGTGCTATGTACAGGAGCCTAAAATATCCCTTCAAATCAGGTAATGCCAAGCCACCTTGTTCTATAGGAAGGTTCAAATTATCCCACTTGACTCTTGCCCTATTCCTCTCTGAGATAAAATATTTCAGTTCTTTATTAATTGCTATCCACAACTTCTCCTCTGGTTGATAAAAATATGCCTTACCTGTGCAGAAAACTAAAGGGGCTAAAAACATTCTCACTGCTTGTATCTTGCTATCTGCTTCCATAAAATAGAGCTTCCAGTTTCTCATTTTTTTGTATTATCTTTTGTTTAATCTCTTCCCACATATCATTAGCTGCCATAACAGAATCCTTTTTAACCCATGCCCCTAAGTACTTAATTTTATCATGTCCCCATAAATTTGGGTATTGCTGAACCAATTTGTGTGTGGGTACAGAGTTTATAGCTATTGTATTTGTTTTATATTCATTCATTTTGTATCTCAAAAAGACTTGAAACTATCTCAGAATGTTCCACAACACTGAAATGCCATTTTTCCATTTTAGCTAGAGTCAACTTTTCTTGATGACCATACCAGTTACATCACTGAATTTCTGAGCCACCTATTTTCTTTGCCAATAGTTCTAACTATAACATAAATAACAAAGGTGAAAGTGGGCAGCCCTGCCTGGTTCCTTTGTTCAAACAGAACTTTTCAGAGAGGAGCCGCTCATTTTAATTTTCACCTCCAAGCCCTCATATGTCCTCCTAATTAACCTTATTATTGTGTCAGGGAATGGAGATGCTTCCATTGCCCTACTCATAAAATCCTTGCTTACGCTGTTAAATGCTTTCTATGCATCAAGACCCACCAACAACAGTGATATTTTCTTACATTCTGCTTCCCTCTAGATCATCATTGTTCTATTAATGTTGTCAAATGTTTGGCTCCCCTTCACAACACCACATTGATCTATATCTCTCAATTTTGACAACACCTTTTAGCCATTATAGATACATTATAACCATAGTTTAGAGTCAAAATGGGTCTATATGAAACTAAATCTAATAGGTCTTTACCATCTGTTGGTGCTTTCCTTTCTTTTACAATACTGTTAAACAAAACCTTCCAGATCTTTATCACTTTCTTCCCTCCTAGCTTCCAAACATCCACAGGAATATCATCTCTTCCAGGAGATGCTACTGTAGAAAATACCTCTCAACTGTCCCTGATTTTGAGTTAATTTTTAGCTCTATCCCTCTTAATCCCTCCTAAAACTGGTGACTTTTAGAGAAAAGGTGGTAGACTACACTTAACAAATAATGAACATAATTAGAGTTATTGAGGTGTTTACTTCAAAAATGTTTACTAATATACATTTTCTTGTACTGTCAACATCTCACATTAATAGTATTAATATTTTAAAAGTCTCCCTGATTATTTGTGGATTTGTCCCTGATTCTATTAAGATTTGTCCAGGACTGGTTGAGCGCTATGATATTAATTCACATTCTTTTATTCTGTCAATATCTGAAGTTAATAGTACTAATATTTTAAAAGTGTTCCTGATTATTTCTGGATTTGTCCTCAATTCGTTGAGAGCTATGCTGCAGATTGGTTATACATCACCATTTTAATCTCATCTTCTCCTATCCTAACTGTTAATAATTGAGCCTCATCTATCTCTAAACCTTGGCATATTTAATTTGTCTATAATATTTGCACTTAATACATATTTTTATCCCAAATATTTCTAGTTATTTTCCTTTGTTATAGGCTGCCTAAGCTTGGCAACAACCCTTTCTACTTTCTGTTGCTGGGTACAGGATATCAGGTAAATCTGTACCACACTAAATATCTTTAAGACAACTTATAACCATAAAAGACAGATGAAAATACTTCAGGTGCACTAGTTTCAATCACAGAACAACAGAACATAGTAAAATTCCAGGAATACCTGCATCGCAATGAGATAATAAATTGCAATATGTAGACAGCCATCATAATGCCATAGAAACAGCTGCTTTTACATAGAAATAAATTCAGAATTACCAATGTTTGTTACCATCTTGATCTACAATTCTGTAATACTCCCATACAAGCCACAATATATTCATTCTTAGAAAGACAAAACAAATCAAAACTACAGTTATACCATAGCACACTTAAGATGTGTCACTAATGCCACCTGCTGATCCCTAATAAAATGGCAAGAATAGAAATATTTTTGGCCTCAGACAATTTGAGCAGAAAAAAAATATGTTATAAAATGCTAGTGCATATCATATGTATGTTCAGTTACACTGATTAATTTTATTGTTAACATGTTGAGAACTGTTATTAATTTAATTATGTTTACATAATAAATAATATGTTAAAAATTACCAGTAGATCTACATAAAATAATATTGTTAATTTCTTAAGATTTTAGTGTTTAAAATGTTAAATAATATATAAACTTCCTATGTAAAATTCCTGATTAAACTATTAAGTTGTACAAAGCTGATATTAAATTTAATTAGGGTCAAATCGTCTGGGGTCAAACTGCCCTGCTTCATCTGTTGCCTGAGCTGTTGTGTTAAAAGCTGTGATTGAACAATGTTATCATTTCCTGCAACCTAATAATTACATATCAGAGTAATGTCCTCTTGTTTAGCATATCTTTGCTTAGTATTATATTTGTCAGTCATTTTTTTTCCTCGCTATTTGCTGTGACCTTATCATTTTTCATCTTTTTTATTTTCTGCTTTATGCTCTGAATCCTGAGATTGCTGTATGCTTGTATCCTAAATTGTAATGGTATCATCTCTACTATACTTCAACTGTAGATTATACTCAAAATTTCTTGATTTCATAAATAAAAACTCCCTGAACCAAATTGTCAAGGAACCCACTACAGGTCATAATATTCCTGACCTGATCATTGCTGACATGGCATTGAGATCAACTATACCCCCGGTATTCCCTACTCCAGTTAAATCAATTACAAACTGGTAACCTTTTCCTTCAAAGTCTCCAAATAGTTAGATGTAAATATCACAAATTTCAGAGACTTCAAACATACAAACCTGCTACAATTCTATAATGAAGCCTTTAAATTCAACTTTAACTGTATTACCCAAGATACTGACTCAGCAAGTAGTTATATAAATAAACTGTATGCTCATCTAGATAAATATATTGACATGGCAGTCCCTACCAGAGCCTAACAAAACAGGAAATTAGTAAGTAAGTAAATCAGCATGGTGGGACACGTATTAAAAAAAAAACTCAAATCAAGTTTAACTTTAAAAAGTCATTGAAAGACCTAAAAACACTATCAGGAAAACAAGCACATCCCATGAATATAGATTAGTATCAGAAGGCAAAGGCAATTACAAATCCTTCATTAACAATGTTAGGAAATCTAAGGAATAACACCAAACATTGTTTAGAATTTATCCAAAATAGTACTACCTACTCGAATATGTTCGATACAGCTAACATAATAGTAAACAAATTTGGTTTAAATTTCACTTCTAAAATAAATATATAAAGTCCACATGACATATCCCACAGAATCTCAAACTCCCCATCATAACCAAAGTACATTTGCTAAAAGTTCTCTTGTTGAATGAAAGTGCTAATCTGTGTGGTGTATTGGAACATTAAAGAACTTTTTTTTTACCTTGGTAGTTCATGGATTTTTGGACTTTCTTGGTGACCAGTGTGCCTGACTGAGTGTTTTTTCTCAGACATTTGCTAAAAGTACTCTCCAAAACAAAAAAATCTATATCAACCATATGGCCTGGTAATGTAACAAAATTGGTTGCTTAATAAATACTATAGAACATGTCCTGGCAGACCCATTGTTACAGCTATTCATCCTGAACCTAGACAATGGTTTTGCATTGTCTATGAAGTATAGTGCACAGTTGTTTATTATGCCACTTCAGAAAGGTGAACCGACCACTGATCATGCAAACTACATACCCATTGCCCTGACTAGGCTCATCTGCAAACCCATGAAACATATCATAACTGACCTAATTAACTAGGATATCAAAAATCTTATAAGGCTTGAACCCCTCAACCAGTTCAACTTTGCTAATGATAGATCTTATCTAATGAACATGGTCAACTTTTTTGAGAGAATAACTCAAGTTGTGGACAGTGGACATGCTGTCCATACAGCATACCTCAACCTGGCCAAGGTTTGTGACACAATACTACATGCTAACATAATAAGCGAACTGAATGAGATTCATATTGACCCATATATAACTAGGTGTGTAACGCCCCACCACTGGCAACAGTAATCAAGGAGCCTCACTCCTCACCACTAGCACCACTGGCGGGCATACATTGGGAGGATAACATGTATACACACAGTAAAGTGCAATTTCCTTAAGAGCACACAGAGACCACAATCATTCCAGAGCTTTCTCCATCTTTCTCCAGATCCCCAGTAAGATTTC
The DNA here is from genome assembly GCF_019279795.1 of Protopterus annectens. NCBI lineage: Eukaryota > Metazoa > Chordata > Ceratodontiformes > Protopteridae > Protopterus > Protopterus annectens. The sequence goes on along the minus strand of NC_056743.1, from coordinate 229,721,696 downwards.
CCACTGGCACAGCTATAGAAATGAGATTTCAGTTGAGTGGCCAAGCCAAAACCTCTAGCATCCTCTCTGTCCTACCAGTGCTTCATGTCCCAGTCCAAGTAGCTGACACACACATTCTTTGAGATTTATATACACAGACACACCTGGGAAAGGCTGGCACAGGTTTACTAGCTATGCGCCCTTTTGTCCAGACTATAAGGAAGTTTTTACACCTACCAGCCACATCCTTATCAGCTACTTTAAGGCCCTTAACAAAGGGTGTCCAATCTTACTGTGTTATGTTATTATCAATAGAAATGGTAGTTTGACAACTGAGCAAGGCTATTAGGCGTAGCCTACACAGTGTAACCAAATAAATTCAAGTAATCTAAGAGCATAAAATATGTCTCACAAATATCAGCCACAATGAAAGGTCTAATATATTTAATAAAAAATAATAAAAGAACAAAAACATATTCAGTAAGTAATCACAGTCACATCACAGTTCAAAATCACAGGAATTATTTAAAACAACAATTCAGGAGAATCTCAAATAAATAAAGAAAACATCTAAGCTATACTTCACTATATTCCGACTGTATCTAAGAGAAATTATTGTACCCTAATTAACTTACTTACAGAACAAGCAGATGTGGTGAGTGGATGTTCTTGCCAGGTCAAAGACAAAATGCAGAATGCTCAATCTCTCTCTCAGAGAGTTCTTAAATTAATATTTCAAATATTGGTGCTGGGATACTTGCAGCATGACATCACTTCATGTCATCTGACTATCCCAGGTGAAAACCTCCACTGCAGCTGGCACTATTTAGTATCCACCTTTGAAAATACACAGACCTCAGATCTTTTGGCAAATGTTGGAAGTTGTAAAATAATTTACATTTCTCCACATTTAAAGACAATACAAAAATTTCTGGTTCTAGACATTTTATCTCCTGTTGCACTGAAACTGAAAGATAACATCTCTTTTGTTTATGGCCCAGCCATAAAGTAACTTAATCTCAACTATTCTGAAGTTTTGCAAGTTAATCTCCTGTGTTTCAGTCTCCCTGTTAAAATATACACATCTACACAGTTACAATAGTGCATAGACATTTCTGCTCAGTACTTTACAAAATATATCTTTAGCACATGTCTGTACAATATGACATACAGTTCTTTTACATCTGCAACACAACCATCTTATATGAAGCATGTTGACATTCACAAATGACACGTAACCATTTACAAAATTCCAGCCAGCTGTGCTGGCAGTGTATCCCTCTTGTTACACTTCTACATAAATCATGTTAATATTCTAAAAGGACATATAACTATTTACAAAATTCCAGTTAGCTGGGCTGGCAGTATTTTCCTTTGTTACAAGGTGGATAACAAATTGGTTATGGGATGGAACTCATGTAGTGAGGGTAGCAGGTGCATCCTTAGCAAACATGAAGGTGACCAGTCCTCTTCCAGAGGGCTCTGTTTTGGGACCTCTGCTATTCAGCATATACTTTGCAGCTCTCCAAATTACAAATGAGGATCTCTGTTTAACCATGTTTGCAGTCTCCCCCTAATACGCAGAAGTCTCAAATGGAATTCACACATGTGAATAACTGGTGCTCAAAAAATGGGTTAAAACTAAGTGCTTAAAAGTGCAATATTGTCACATCTGGTAAACAATCTTTTCATCCCTCTCATAGTATAGACAAAACCCTTATTCAAAGTGGAAGTGTGGAGAGAGAACCTTCAAAATGGACAGGTAATTCCCTTGCTTTAACCAACACCTTGTAACAGTGGTTATAATTTTTTTTTTACCTGATGCAGGTGAATGCAAAAGGCATTTCATCTTGAGTCAGGGAAGTTCTTATTCTACTATATTTCACATCAATCAGATCTATTATCAAATACAGTGCCTCTTTTGGAATGCATCTTACTATGCATAGCAAACAAATTGAAAGACTTTAGGTGTTCTAAAAAGGTTACAGCTTAAAAGACAAGAGCTATCAGAACAGACTGGAAGTACTGTCCCTTTATTTAGTTTCCCTTAGACTCTTTAGGGGTGATCTCTGCCTATCCATTTGGGACATGCGGGATCCAGTAGTCCAAGAGTTCTTATATCTGTACAAACCAAACAGTCTCACTAACTCTAGAATCAGGGATCTAAACTTGCTTCAGCAAATAAACAAAACTCAGTGGAGAAAAAAAGTTGTCACACAATGTTTACCTCCCCGTCTCTGGAGCAAACTTACACTCCAAATTAAGCAATGTGACAAACTTTCTTTCTCAAAAAGGAGTTAAACAATTGGATGGATATCCACAAATACATCCGTGGTATGGCTGGTCTGCCCTTGAATAAGGCAGTAAGGATTAAGTGTGGGTACTGACAAGGAAGAAATGGCACTGAGACCAGCTGCCTTTTATATTCCATGATTTTATTGCTTCTGTGAAGCATGTCAGGGATTGAGTGATCTTTACTGGCAGAAGGCACTTCCTTTCTTAAATGTGTTATATCATCTGCCCAGTCGTTAATATGTTTAGCAACAGTTTTTCAAGCTGTGTCAAATACACAAATAAAATCATCTACAGCAAGTCTAGATTTCTACCAATAATGATAAGTCATCCAGTTTTTAACATGATAAACATACGTTTCCAGCATTATTATGTGTTCCCTTTGTATTTACCCAGCATTTAGAACACTGGGCAAGACACCTATGCTTCAGCAGATCATTAACAGCATTACTCATTTAATGAATCAATTCACAATGACAAAGCAAAGAATTGAAAAAATATATCTAAATCAATAATCATGGAATTTACAGAAATCAAATAAGCAGTAAATTAGTCAAAGTGTATGAAGAAAATTTTCAAAGAATATACAAACTAATATTAAATGAAGTAGTCTGAACTAACTTTGTACAATGAGAAGTGCTTCATAAAAGAGTTATTCTGATCCACCACATAATTCACATATATCATACTATGACACTAGATGTGTCTGTGTCATGTAAAGTAGTTTGTGCTCATGACCAACTGCAGTTGTGGCTCAACTCATAACTAGCTAGGCTGGTTGGGAGGGCTAGACTGTGCTTGCCTACAATCTATCCTTTTTTACCAACAAACAGTACAATCAGCAGTAAAAAAATAAAATATGTATCAAATAAAGCTTCATATTAAACAGTTACATAGGAAGTTACAAAACAACACAGGCTGTCTTCATATAAGACCTGAAGTGTCATGTTTACAGTCTGTACCAAGTTATAACTAGCTAGGCCCCTTGGGAAGACTAGAGCATGCCCGCCTACAATCTCTACATTTTTACCAACAAACAGTAAAAATTAGAGGGAAAAAATAAAATATAAATTAAATAAGGCTGCTCCTGTCAAATGGTTGCACAGGGAAGTGCAAAACAACACATGATTGGGTTCTAAAAGGTCTGGAATGTCCTGTTTACAATCTGAACCAAGTTATAAATAACTAGGCTCCTGTCTACAGTCTGAACTAAGTTATAACTAGCTAGCCTCCCCTGAGAAGCCTAAAATGCACCTGCCTACAATCTGTCCTTTTTTATGAGTAAAAATCATAGGTAAAAAGAAAAAATATAAATAAAATAAAACTTCTCCTACCAAATAGTTAGACAAGAAAGCACAAAACAATAAAGGACAGCCTGAGATAGTCTGGATTGCAAAAATGTGTACATTTTTTGCAGCAATAATTATATTATACATAAAGAAATCTTTTAAAATGTTAAGTAATACAAAGTATAAATATTGTATCTGAATAATTATTGATAAAAATAAAGTAACTGTGATAAAGTTTGTGTCATTATTTACATTTAGAGTCCCTCAAGTCCTTATATGGGCTGGGGATTCTTTAAATATGTGTTGTGTGTGTTTGGGGTGGCTATTGTGAGCTAATGTCCTATTACAGGACTTTCTGACAGCAGTTTAAGTCCATTCTCATAAGCGGAGTAAATTGCAGAGGCTGTGGTGGTGGCTGGAGTTTGATGAGTTAATATGTTTTATTTTTTAAGCTGAAGGCTGTTATTATTTACATTTAGAAACCCTCAAGTCTTTCTAAGGGCTACGGATTCTTAAATCTATGCTATTACAGGACTTTCTAACAGTACTTTAACTCCATTCTCACGAGCAGACACATCTCACAGCAATACAAAGATGCATTTAGCATCTTTGCATGTTAAGAGTGTTAGCAGGGGTAGGAATGTTGAATAGTGGTAAAGCTGAATTATTTTGTTTCTCTAGGGTATGGCTGAAATGGAAACATTCAGTTTAGAGGATTTACTAGATCATGCCTTATTGAATAAGTGTTCAAATTGTCTAATGTTGGATCTCACTATCTTAGGTTAGGATATGGACATGGGTGTGTAAATTGTAAAGAGGTTCTTACTGAAAGTGTGGGATGTTAGGTTGATGAGGATTGTGTTTTAAATCACTTTTTCCTATTGTTAAGGTTTGAAGAACAAGGAAATGAAAACCTCTGTTTGTATGAATATATGCAAGTGTACGTTTAGTGTGTTATCAGGTTTGTAAGTTTAATTTAGGTACTAGGCCAGTGGTTACTACTGATACACAAACTGAGTCCTTTGTTATGGATGGATTAAGTGAAAATCAGGAAATGTAGGCTCTGAGGAATTTACTATAATCAGTGACATTAAAATATGCTTGTGGGTGATGGCGTGGGGACTGAATCTGAAAAGAAGAGTGAACAGCAATCCTCTACTAATATTAATGATTTGATTAATTCTAGAGGTGTAAAAACAAGGTTACTATGTGATGACATTGGTTATGATGTAGTGGAAAATTTAAAGGAAGAAGGTAAGAAAAAAGAAGAAGCACGATGGGTGGTTTTAGTAAGCCTTCTGCAGGCATGTTCAGTGATTCAGATGTAGTCAATATTGAAGGTAAAAAGAAGCATAAGTTTGGTGCTTGCAGAATCCATGTTAAGAAATATTAAGAATTTATTGCCAGGAAAAATAAGGATAGTATAATGGTCTCCTGTTTGGAAGGGTGCAGAATGTAAGACATTGTTGCTGCTTTGAAAAAGATTTTTCTGTTTGAGAAGACATGGTGGTTGTGGTGTCAGGAGTTAATGATGTTGAAAGAACTAACAAAGGAGATTTTTTTCTCACTGTGTCAAGCAATTGATAGACTTGACTACAGAAAAAGAGCTTTATTTGATCCTAAGTGATTTTAGCCATTGCGTTGGGTTTAATGAAACCTCGACCAAAGTGGTTTATTTTATTATGTGAAGGAATTGTTGCTTGCATGGTTTGAAAATGCATTTATGTTTGGGAGGAAATGGGCATGTGTATGAAATTGTTTGGTTCTGGTGGGAGACATCTTAGTTTTGTTGGTAAGAGATTCCTTCTAAATAAGTTACTGAGATTTATGGATTATTTTTTACTTTAGGCTCTTTGGGGGTAAGTGTAATAAATCAGAATAACAGTAATAGTCTTCAATTTGTATTGTATAATGCTAGGAGTTTGAAAAATAAATTTCAGATATTTGAAGACAGGGTGATGGGAGAAAATTATTAGGTTATGGTGACTGAAACTTGGTTTTCTGATAATAATAACAAACCTTTGTGTTTGCCAGGATATAAGGCTTGTCATAAAGTAAGAAGTAAGGAGAAAGTGGCAGATTTTCTATTTTTATTCAAGGTGGAATGTCCTTCAGTAATTGTGAGATTGATGATACATATGAGTTGATGAGTACATATGATAAATATGAGGGGTTGGGAGGGTGGCCTAATGGTTAAGGTGCTTGCCTTACAAACACAAGGTACAGGGTTTGAATCTCACAGGGGATAATTGGCTAGGCTTAAAATGGCTCGCAAGGGCAGTTAACCTACTACTAATCTATGAACTAATCTATGAACCTATGAGATAATTACAGTGCAACTTAAAAATGTGGACGTAAGGAGTAAGACTGGTCTTCTTTATATGTCTGCAAATCAATTTTGTAAAGATTTAAGGGGATTTTGTCAATCCATAATTTTGTTAATGGAAGCAGGTATTGATATATTATGTAGTAATTTGAATGCCCCGGGTACTGATTTCTTTGAGTTTATACACTAATAGGGGACACGTTTTTGAAATGATTAATATAAGTAAAGGGCTGGATTATACACAAATTATGTTACAACTAAGGAATTCATATTTTGGATATAGTGTAGGTTAAGAATCAAGAATCAATTGATGAATGTGAGGTTTGTGAGAAACTAATTTGTTCCAATCACTGTTGTTGTTCATGGACTTGTGAGACTTTAAGCCCTCATAAGCAGAAAATAGGTCAAGGGAGGAGTTATGCCTATTCTAGTGTTGATTATAGCAAGATGAGCTATGATGTAATTAATTGGAATTGGAGAGAACCTCTGTGGATATAAGGGAAGGTTGGAAAAGGTTTTATCATTTTTTTGTATTTGTTGACTGAAAATTTTAGACCTGTAACTACTAATAAGTTTCATTAGTATAGATCTCCCTGGCAGAATTAATCTTTACAAAGGCCTTATAATCAATCACAGAATTTATGGAAAAGATTGAAGAGGGAGCCTGGGGAAGGAGATTATTTAAGTTGTGAATAATAAGAAATAAATTAAGGAAATGATTCAGAATGAGGAGAGAGGTTTATGAATAAAGGTTATCTAGCAGCATCATTGGAAACAAAAAGGTGTTTTTTTAATAATTTAAAGAGGTTTAGGAAAGAGGCCTATTCTGAATGTGAGCTTCAGCTTAGTGATGAATTAAATGTTAGTAGCTAGCACTTTCATTGACTATTTTGTTGGATATGGAGTTGGACTCAGTAATCAGAATTTAACTTTTAATATATGTGCTGACTGCTTGGACATATATACACTTAGGCCTAATGTATTGCATGATATGGTTAGAAATTACATCTGCAGCAGGGCCTGATGGTGCTAGTGGTTTCTTCTAATCTTCTGTTATTAGGACATTTCACCTTGTCTGAGCTATTTGTTTCAAAAAAACATTAGAGTTAGGATATGTTCCCCCAGTTTGGAAACTGGCTTATATTGTCCCTGTTCCAAAGGGTGGTAATCCATATTGTTGAAAATTACAAATAGATTAACCTTACGAGCCTTATTGGTAATTGTTTTGAGTGGGTATTAACTCAATATAATTTTAGTTCCTTAGTTGGTGAATATGATGTAACATAACATGGATTTGTTGTGGGTACATCCTATGGAACAAATTTGTTAGTTTCTGTGAACACTTGTGCAGGGCATTCAATGAATGGAATGCAGTAGATGTCATGTATTTAGATAAGTCATAGGCTTTTGACACCATGCCCCATTACACAGTGTTGTATTTATTAAATTAATTAAATATTAATAAATATGTAATTAAGGGTAAAAACTGGTTATTGTTTTTCAGATGAAAGGTTGATCATTAAGGGTGTCTAATAGGGATCAGTACCAGGCCCAATACTGCTTGAAATTTTTATACCTAGTTTTCCTTCTGGTGATAAACTTTGGTTGACAAAAATACATCAATGACATTAAATTTGGTCTAATTATTTCAGAAATATCCAATCATTTTTCTCTTCAAGTTTATTTAGATAACTTATTTAAATAGGTTAAAGGGAATGAGATGAAGTTTAATGTGAAGAAGACTTGTGTTATGCATTTTGGTACTGGGAATCCCAATTATCCTTATGCATCAGATTATACTGTTATTCAATAGGTTAATATTATTGGGGATTTAGGGGTAAAGGTAGTTGATAAGTTAAGTTTTAATCATCACCTGTTGGATATCCTTAGAAGATGTCATTATGAAATAAGTGCCATATTCAAGATTATTGCTAGTAGAGACAGGTGTGTTTTGTTTCCAACTTACAAGACTATGATTAGATCAATTATTGAATATTGTGGGGGCTGTATATAATAAGATGCAGTTAGATAAAATGAAAAAGATTCAAAGACATTTTATCAAGATAATTCAGGGAATGGCTGAGGTAAACTATTGTAGGAGACTTGAGTTATTGTCCTTGTACAAAATAAAATATAGATTGATCAGGGGAGACCTTATTACTAGATATAAGTGCTTTAAAGATTGCAAACGTAGGAACTGTGTAGGTCTATATAAATGAGGGCATTCTGTGAATACCAGAAATATTAGCTATTCAGTGAATAGTACGTTAGGTAAAATATTTAGGTAGAATAGCACTTTTTATGGGGGAGCATGTACATGGTAGAATAAAATTCCTTTAGAAGTGAGGAAATTAGAGACTACTACTGGATCTTTTAAATCCAATTTGGATTTATAGGTGGGTTTGAGGGGTTTTAACCCAGTTTTTATGGTGACAAGGTCATTAAAGGTCTTTATTAGGCTTTGGGCTTAGTGTTTCTGAACATCTGATTTAGTAGTGCTTATATTAGTACTATAAAAATTAGTATTACATATCTTTTTTAATGGTGCAATAATTAGTAGTGAAGTACCAAGATACTTGTAAAACATACTTTTATCCTTTAACATGGTCATAAAGAGTAACCTGCAACATTATCACAAACTTTCTCCTATGCAAACAAAGAGGTAGATAGGGCAGTGCATGTGGGTTGTACAAATGGGGGCTGTGTATGTGATATGTAGCAGGAATAAAGATGGCATGGGTATGTATGGATGTGGAAGTAGCAGAGATGTTCCTGCAAAGGAGAAAGTTGCAGTGGGAGAGATGCAATTGCTTTCAAATTTAATATCTCTATCTAGCTATCTGTTTAAATATAGAAAGATAATTTATTCTTGGTCTGCACAACCACATTACAGTAAATTTGCTAAGTTTCTGTAAGGTGATCTCACTGTCTAACTTTATGGACATGAAGTACAACAGGCGTTTTTTATACTACATCAAGGCCTGTGAACAGCATTCCCTCTCCTACTTAAATTTCAGTATAATGAGATTTCATGATTTGTTGTCTCAGTTCTCCCAACACAGTAAATTAAGCTGCACGTCTCTCCCAATATAGTGCACAAACAACATGTCATTGATGTCAGTGTTGCTATTTCAGGGAGGCTGTTGTTTCAGGGTGAACACGTTTGTCCCAGGAGGAGCTTCCAGGTAGGTTTATTTATCTCAATTAAGTACTTCTTGTATAGCAAAATATTGGCAGCAATACTTAGCTCTGGGGAATAGCTGTGGATTGATACAGTTAACAACACATTCTGGTTGATTACACATGGGCTTGGGATGGACGTGTCATCCAAGTTCTTGTTAAAAGTATCATTAATGGACATATAAAGGGCAACATTTTTAATCCCCTGCATTACTGTTAATTGTGATGATAGTGTCCTTACCTTTTGCTTAATTTCTTCCAGGAGCATCCTCCATAGGGTGCCTACAATCATCTGCACATGCTAAGCCAAACATTTTTATGTCAGTACTGATGAGCAATTCAAATAAATATTTATTTTATCCATATATGTGATGCAGGTGTCAGGACTGTTGTGTGTTTTGCTGTATTGTCTGTAATAGTGGTACCACTGTTAGTTTGTTAACATTTATTATTGTGCAAGTGTGGATGGGCAGTATTTGGAACCTGGAGGTATCAGTGAGAGTTGACTGTAGATGCACCTGGAGGTGTCACTCAGATGTAATGAGTTAAGATCTGTTATTTGTATTTTGTACTTGTTTAAGTTTTACTTTCTTATTGTATATGTTTGGAGTTTTTCTCCTCAGGTCTCTGCCGAAAAAGGGCTTTTTTTTTGCCCAGTTGGACTAACCTGGTTAACAAATGTCAATAAATAAATAAATAATACATATTGGACTATAGTAGTGTAGGCATTAATTTCTTTCCTGTGTTTGTTGCTTATTATCACAGGTGATTGTGACAGTGGAAATGTAGGACTCCTACCACCTGATGTCAGAGTATCAGCAGACTCTGATGATGATGGTGGCCAAACAGAAGCACAGTCAGGGGAGTGCAGAGGTTGAATCTGACACTGAGGTTGACAATCAGCCATTCCCTGTAATTCCATTAGATGCAGCCAGTAGCCTAAGCGAACCCATTCCAGTGAGCCCTCAAATATTGGACAGGTGGAAGATGAGACAATCGATCAGGGTAGTGGGGTTACCATGACTCTAGTGCCTGTTGACTCTGGCCATAGTCAAAATGTGGGTGAGGTGCCATGCAGGAGGGTTCTTAGGGGTCCTCTGAGGAAACCTGCTGTCCATCATCCACCTGATCCAGGTGTGTCTCCCTGTGCCAATTGACATAAGTTTATGGCCATCATGGAGGAACAGGCACATTCCAATAGGTCCTCCAAAGAAATGCTTAGGGTTGTAGATGTGATACAGGCTGATATGCGTGACTGCCTCCACTGTGTTGCCCATTCATTGAATTGGATGAATGACATGTTGCAATGGGCAGTGTCTGTAATGGATCGTTTGCTGGGAGGGGGACAGTATCCATGTTAGCTCAGCCACCTCATCTGATGTTAGCCAAGGTGGCCGTGCCCGATCATGCTCCCATAGTCACACTACTTCCATTGCTCCATCCTGGGTGTCCTCATGAGGACAGCTCATCCAGCAGACATCAGTCACATTCAGGTAGCAGCAGTGCATCTGACTGTGGGTGTGGATATGCCAGTGCAACTCCTGGCAGAGCAAGTTCTCATGGTCAGGTATGACAACAATAAACTGCCACCTCTGCCATGCATGGCTCACACCTGTCCAACATACCAAGACATAGAGCTAGCACAGAGCTTGTCTGTGTTCTTGCAGACACTCGCACACCAATTTCACTTGGAGGACCCATACAAACACACACACAACAGTTACATGGTTCAGTCATGAGGCTTAAAGCTCATTTTGTCTCAGTGGCCATTTGTTATTTTAGCCAAATGTCTGCCTGTTTCTCTTCCTTAGTGAAATACCTTTACTCACTTACCTTTTGTGTCAACCTAGGCTTCCTACCCCCCCCCCCACCCACACACAACACCCTGTGCAAGTGATGGTAACAGTGCTATATCTTTGTGTTCTATCCTTTGGGTTCAGGGATACATAAGTTCTGTATCTGATGCTCAGGGTGCATAGCTGACTTAGTGTTTAGTATATCTGTGTGTGTGATGTTGTTTTGCTTATTGAACTTTTAACATATTTTGGTGGTACAACGTTAGATAGTTGATAGAATCAAAACAGTTTTTGCATCAGTATTTTTAAGAATCTTCTGATGGTTATGAAGTCTGAAACTGAAATGAGTCTCATTACTTTCTAACTTCTCTCTTTAATGATTTTCCAGTACAAAAGTATGAGGCCAAACTGAGGACATTCAGTGGGCATCAGTACTTTTCAAAGGTAAGAATGTGCGAATCTTTGATGCCTGAGGCCTATTACTTGATATAGGACACATCTATTCACGTAAGTCTCTGCTGTCACATGTTAAACTCATTGCTGTACAAATCACTCACCATTTACTTATATATATATTACCAAGTAACAACATGCAAGGATATGCCATTCCTTTGTACTATTACACAATTCTGTTTTAACACTCCAGGTTTAGTCCTTACCGTGTAAATCCTGCAGTTGCTACAGTTTTACTTCAGGGCTGAGTCTGCCTGATGCTAGGAGTACACAGCCATTACATGGGTAGGTAAAGGTTGTGAGCATTGCCTGGCATCAATGTTACTATATGTATGTGCTTAGGATGACAGTTTTAGCCACTTAGGTAGTAAGTGAGTCTGCTATGTATTGCCTCTTAGCCAACGTGAAGGCATATTGAGCATGCCTACGTCTGCCTACATCCACTGCAGATGGTAGTTCCCCCTTTGACTCCTTACCTGCATGTAGCTGTGGTGACCTTGCCATTAGTGGCGGGATGTGTGCCCCTTCACATTGTTGATCCTGCTGAAGCTGTATTCTCAGGGTGATGTTGTGAAGCATAGTACAGATAGTGAAGATTTCAATGCATGTACCATACTTTCAGCAGCTCAAACACATGCTCTTTGATATTTCTGGTTTGAACTTGTGCCTCATTATGGTGTTCTTCACTGGGTGTGTATGCATTTCTAATGAGTATCATCAGCCATGTTTCCAGCGTATAACCTGCATCCCTCAGCAAATGACCCTGTGGGATATCACCACTAGTGAATATCTGATACATTTAGGAGGTGTGCCAGACATGTGAGTCATGGTAACTACCTGGGTTGCCAGCATACACATTCAGGATGATTCCCTTAGCATTGCACATGACTTGGCAGTTAATAGAGTGGAAGCCCTTTCTATTTATGTAGACCCTTCCCTTTTCCCCGGGTGGTGCCTTTATTTCTATATGTGTACAGTCTAAGGCACCCAGTACTTCAGGGTAGTGTGCTACAGGGTAGAACTCCTGCATATTTGTGGCCCTGTCCTCAGCAGTACGGGGAAAATATATGTGATCACTGGCATGTTGGAGCATAGCATTCAGGAACGTATGGTGGATCATGGATGCTGATACCTGTGGCATCCCCAACATGTCCCCTGTTGGTCTCTGAAAGGTTCCTGTAGCTAAAATTCTAAGTGTTTCACATACCTTTGTCTTCACTGGTAGGGTTTCCCCTCAGTTTGCCCTGGGTCTGAGTTGAGGATGACAGAGGTTGCAGAGTTCCTGTAGTGTGTCTCTATCCTCACTGTAGGGCTGTACAATTTCCACCTGGTGCAGATTGTGATAAGTTAACTGGGAGTCTGAAAACTCTTCTCCTTCTTGGCCTTGGTCTATTAGCAGCAGCAGCAGCATAGACTTCAGCCTGTTGCACATACACATGAATTAAAGCAACAGCAGCCCCCCAACATTCTTTCTGTATAGACTCCTTTCTATGGCTGTATTCCACTAGGTTTTGGAATTCACAAAGAAAACCAGCATAGAGTCTACACAGTTGCTTCACAGCTTGTTGAATAACTCATTCATTTTCGATTGGTTAATTAGCATACAGTTCAGCTGCTTATGCTGTAATAAGCATGCCATGGTGTTTACCATGGTTGCACAGCTCTACACACTGTGTAGAGCCACTTACTGAATACAAAACAGTGCGCTACCATGTGTGTGTCATAGTGCGACATGCACATGGTCTTAATGGATCATGTAGGGTTTATTGAATCTGCCCTAAAATCTAATCCAACTATACTTGAGGTAGTGAATATTGTAACAGAGATAAAATAACAGGAAGTGGGATCTTTAGAAAAGGGTATGAGTAAATTTCATAAAAAAATTAAAATTGTGGGAACAATACATGTAGAAAAATGTTTTGGATGAGTAATGAGATTTAAGATAATGTAGGAATTGAACAATTTATGTAATGCTGTTTTGATTATATGGTATGGAGCAACATATGTGAGGTATATTTGTAAATGTGAACTTGTTAATATGATTTGCTTACTTTTATATAAATGTAAGTTTACCTATGTCACTAGTGATAATTCAATAAAGGTGTTTATAAAACTGCACAATGCACATAGCTAGATATATTGTATATGCTTTCTCCATTTTGCAAAGAAAACATGGAGGTGGTAAGTTTTGTTTCTAGTAACTACTGCTGCTTGGACTTATACTTGTGAGTAACGTTGGATTTACAGTAGGTACATGGATTATTCTGTCTGTTTTGAATATTAATTAATTTCTATATTTAATAACAAACAGTAATAGCTTTGTAATATTTTTAGAAGGCCCTTACATTTCTAAAGTGTGCCTGTTTGCAAGATTTTTAGAAAGACCACAGATTTCTAAAGTATACCTGTTTTTATTTTTTATTTATTTAATTATAAAGGGACATAAAGGAATTAAGGATGTAAAATAAATCTACCAGAAATAAATAGCACTGTGGTCTTCTAATTTATAATATTCTGTGCTTTTCTGTGTACTACTATGTATAGGAAACTTTTATTTGTCCATATGGGTGGGTGTATGTAAATGCACTACTTCTTAACATGAAAGTAATACAACTAATAAAATATTAAAAGTAGGTATAAGGTGATTGTAATTGTAAGACTTTGTATTTGTACTACAGTTTTGTATTACTGTAAAGTTACTGTAAATTGTTTCTGTGTGGATAAGGGAAACTACAGCATGCAGTTTATCTTAGCTGCAATTATGTACTGTCTCATTTATGTAAGCACAATGCTAGTTAACACATCATAGCATAATGCACTTAAATGAGCATTCTGCAATAATGTTCATTACAGCTCTACTATGAATCACTGAATTGGAAATCCCTAACTGTTGGAAATGCCAAAAATAAGGGAAAAAACACAGAATAGTGAAGAAGTTAACTTTTAAAGTTTTTTGTAGGGGGGTAGATACCCTCTCTCTCTCTCACACACACACACACACGCACACACACACGCGCGCGCACACACACACACACACACACACACACACACATATATATATATATATATATGTGTGTGTGTGTGTGCATACACATATGTGCATACACACACACATATGCCAACTGCATGGTCACACCAATTCGAAGAAAGAAGGAATCTCGCAAAAGCAGTGAATCATTGCTGGGGCACACATAGAAATCACACCAGCAAGGATTTCCTTTGAAAAACTGTGATTGACTTATGTCCATTGGCATATTTTTCTTTGAGTAGCTATCACTGAAGGAATTCCACCTCAGCCATCTGTAGAGGTGTTGTTCAGCTGGTCATTACAATATATACTGTTGAAAGCAAAGCTATTATAAGTGGAATATTAAAGGATGGTGACAGATCTCATGGGTATTAGTTCTTATAGTTATCAGGCAAATAACAGAGTTGTTACTTTATTTTACTTTACTGGTTTATACAATACCACAAAGAAAAACATCAGTAAGTAGCCTTCATGGATTGAATTTATTTTATTTTATTGTATTTGTATTCATTTATTTAGTAACTTCACTGATTTGATTCTTTATGTTTCAGCACTAAAGCACTTGAACAGAATCACTGTACAATACATATTAAAATAACCTGAGGTTGTTATATTATTTCCATTTGCACAATATACAATGAATATAGCACATACTATTGCTTTAAGCAGCACACACTGCAAGCAATGCACCGCTATCCCATGATACCTTTCTGTCAATATCCTTTTATACTTCAGTAACAATAACACTACTCTGGAGGGCACACATGAATTGAGAAATACAGTTTTACTAATGCAGGTCAGACAGTATCCTTTAATTGTTGTGTCTTTCGGCTTTTTCCCCGTTAGGGGTCGCCACAGCAGAACTCCGGTCCGCTAATGATTGGCAGTAGATTTTTACGTGCTGGCTTGCCGGGCCTAATGCACAACCTTCAACAAAGGAACGCCCATTAACGCATGTCGCCACACAGAAGACGTTCTGAGAATCGAACGGGCAACGTCTAACTGTGAGGCAACAATGCTACCGCAGCACCACCACCGCAGTATAGACAGTATCCTTTAATATTACTCTGATAATAAGACTACTTTGTGCAGTACATATGTGTACACTGCTGTTCCATGATATCCTTTGCCCAATGCACAGTAACAGCACCACTACGCTGTCCAATACATACTAAAGCACTCCTTATTGAAATAACGTTATAGTATTCTAACTATTGACTGACAAAAGCACTGTTTTATGAAACAGACCTATTATGAAATGTCTTCACCTACTATGGTACCCTCATACTTAATACACAGTGACAATAGCACCGTTTCAAAAAAATATATATCTTAAAACATGTCATGTGGCAAAAATTCAAAATAATTTGCATAACCATCATCTGACAGTAGGAGATTTAATGTTTTGCTCTGCATATAATCATGACAGCAAAACAATGTACTGCAGTAACTGCTAAAAGAATAGACACTGTTTCACTGAACAAAAAAAATGAAGGGTTCCTAATTATAATTAGAACATTTTCCTTTACACTTTATAGTGACAAATGATTTTCACTTTGGAGTGACAGAAGACCAATAAGTACAATTTAGAATTGTAGTTTTAAATTGAAAAATTCTCTAAAACTGCATAGTGCATGACCCCCCCCATTAATAATCAATCAGAGATGCATTGGCTGTGTATTGTGCTACTGCTACTTAACGCATTTATCAAATGCATTACACATCCATTAGTGTTACTGGTGCCTAAAGATTCATTTGGTGTTGCTAATGCAACTTCATGGTACTAGCAATTATTTAGAGAAGCTGTCAGCTTCAACAAAGCTTATCTCAGTCAGATGACCTACATGAAGGTTTGATTTCCCACAGAGGACCTCACTGGAGTAATGTGTTGCTAACTTCCACTATGACTCATGGTGTGACCGCTTGGCTAAAAAGGAGTTCACCATGTACATCTGGCTGAAAATTCAACCCGATGAAAAACTAAATGTAATCACTTTTTTAGGGGGCAAGCCCCCACAACCCCAAAAAGAATAACATGGAAATCTCTGAAAACAAAAGAATCACTGCTGATGCACAGATAGAAACCTTACTGTAAGTGATTTCCTGTGGAAAACAGCAACTGTGGAGTCCAGCATTAGTGAGCTGAACATGGCCAAATGGAATCATAAACATGTGCATGTGTATACATACAAGGCAACACACAGAAACAGTGAAAATGGATTAATGGAATACATGGCGTCTGGCTTATGTAGTAAATACAATACTTTCTACTGTTGCTTTCAGAAACACAGTTCAGGACTTGTTGTTCACCCTGAAACATATTTCCTAAACATACAGTACAAGATATTTCATTAATTACTCACCAGATCCTCTTGTACTCCATATTTATTTGAATAATAGGCCAGGATAAATGCCATAGATGAAGTTACATGCTCTGCCTGAAGAATAGCATTTTGCTTACGCTATGCACACTGCAGAAGCATCATTACATTTTAAGAACTAGTGTAACTGTTTGTAGTCCAAACAGCAGCACTTTACTTATTCATATTCACATCAAGAGTGTGTACTATATATACAGACAAATGGATTTAAAACTAGAGCAGATACTTATATACTGCAAAAAACAGTGCCATTCAGCACAAAAATCTACAAAATCACTCCATTTTTAAAGCCCCATAGCTAAAGTGTGAGACTTTTGTAACCAACACTCATAACTGTGATCACAAACGGTCTCAATACTCAAAAGTGATTAGCTTTCCTAAACAATAAAAACACTTAAAAAGTGTGTTTTTTTTTGTTTATCTGCATTCCCACACCCCCTGCTTTGCCCCCTGTAACACATTACTTATGTGTGCTAACCCTAACCTTGAACCTGGTCCATGTTCCAAACACAGACCCTACACATTACGCTATGAAATTAAAAAAAATGCTTCCCTGACAGTACCACACTAAACAAGAGACTCACACAAACTTCACACATACATCAGCACACATACACAACACTAAGTCATTCTCATTCCCTAGCCCTTACTCTAACTCTAACCTGGCAACACTTGCAGTCAATACTTCGTATACACCAGCATATATGCACAACACTAAGTCATTCTAATTCCCTAGCCCTTACTCTAACTCTAACCTGGCAACACTTGCAGTCAATACTTCGTATACACCAGCATATATGCACAACACTAAGTCATTCTCATTCCCTAGCCCTTACTCTAACTCTAACCTGGCAACACTTGCAGTCAATACTTCGTATACACCAGCATATATGCACAACACTAAGCTTACACTCTTTCATAGCCCTTACTCTAAACCTAACCTGTAATCACTCACCAGCCCTAATGCCAAAACTTTCAGTATATCCAAAAGTTTCAGCATTAACACACTCCCACATCATCACAAGTACATCCCACACAGAAAAGAGCACTCTATGTCATGTTATAACTTCTGATATTTCATAAAAGATATCAGTTTTGTGATATTTTAGCTAACAACTTTTAAAGGCAATTTAAACCAAAGTAAGAGAAAATATGTATAGTTTTGATATAACTACAGAAATGTACTTGGCATGTATTAAATATCTGGTTATTAAGACATGCGAAATACAAAATTAGGGTGTTGTATTGCAAAACAATGAGCAATGCATGCATTCTGTTCTCACTACAGAGCTAAAACTTATTTGTGATGTTATCGGTAGTAGCATATGCATCAATATGTCAAATCAAGAGTGCAAAAACAGAAAATCTGTTATGGTTAACTTGCTGGGTGCTGGGAGTATTTCTCACATCTGAGGCACAACCCAGTTTTGCAACTAAATTCCCTGAAGTGACTACTGCAAAGTAAAAGTGGTGTATAATGATTACATGTGGCTTTGAACAATACTGTATACCAAAGGCAGCAAGCAAGGCTGAAGAAGAGTTGTTTACAACTTGAAGAGTAGTTTCTGTTTCATCTGAAACCTTCACACTGCAATTCAGAAACTGACACTGTGGTATCTTAACTGGTTAGAATGTTCCCAGCATTCAAGTTTTCATTTTGATCAAAAGCACATTAGTCATTAGAGATGAATCTGTGAAGTGAGATTTTCTGATTTTGTTCTTAGTAAATCTTTTACGTTCTTGCCCATTACCAACTGCACAACAGAAGGATTGATTTACTCATATTTTACTGGTGTTGTTTGACAAACACAGAATATTGGTCTAGTAAATGCATTTAGACGAAGAGCACACAGAAAATGTCAAAACTAGAGACGTATGTCATTTGACAGTCTGTTAAAATACTTAAAAAATGGCAGTATAGAAATAGGGGCTAGTATTTATTGTTCATCTATTTTAGCAACGTGAGTTAAAGACTATGAAATATTTTCTGCCCAGAGATGCACTGGTCCCAGAATTGTGTGTGTGTGTGTGTGTGTGTGTGTGTGTGTGTGTGTGTGTGTGTGTGTGTGTGTGTGTGTGTGTGTGTGTGTGTGTGTGTGTGTGTGTGTGTGTGTGTGTGTGTGTGTGTGTGTGTGTGTGTTCATAGGTGTGTACTACACTAATGGCCCTGGAGCCTTTATAAGCCTAGCCCATAGGATTACCCTGGTATCATGCCACCCGACCTTAGTTTCCAGTGCCTAAGGTCGGGTGGCATGTCCAGATCATAAGCCAATTGTTCTGTTTTCTTTCTGAGTTCATGCATGACCAGTTCTATTAGTATTACCTCACACTACAACTGTTCCCTTCAGTATTTTAGAATATTGAATGCACACTTCCAACCAGCCTAATTGTCATTCCTTTATATGACCCCATATATTGTAAACAGCATTTGAGATATGATCTTAATAGTGCCCTGTTCATAATACAGAGCTGTAACTGGCTAATCTAATGACCCCTTCTCCAGTCTGGTGCTCCTCACTTCTCTCCTAAGGATTGCCAGCTTCTCTTCCCTTCTTGACCCTAAGCTGAGAAGAAAAAAAAGGCCATCAAGTTTTAAAAAAAATGTAGCAACAACTTATCCTACACACAAAGCAAGTAGTATCAGAATTCAGAAATCCTGGCAGAGAAAGCAATACCTGTGTTGAACTATTAACTGATTGGCATCTGCCCATCATTCTCCCCAACACCTTGTGCTCTGAGTATCTATCCCTTCATAGGTTCATACTAAGCTAACTGCCCTTGCGAGCCATTTTAAGCCTAGTCAATTATCCCTTGTGAGACTCGTACATTTTGGGGTCCTCTGTAGACCAATTAAGAGGTTTTCATTGACAATATACTGGAGTACAGATCACTTCCTTGTTATTTGTGGTTGTACTTTCATTGCCATCTCCACTTCCTGGCTACAAAGAGCAGTGGAGGGATGGCTAGCAAGCAGGGGAAGACAGGAGAGAGCAAGAATACAGTACAGCCATGTGACTCTACTTACCATAATAATTCAAATATCTACTGGTATGATGAGAGTACTCTCATAACCGCATTAAGTACATTATAAGGAGCATTACTGCAGTGTGCTTCCATATCATCAATTAGTTGCACCCATGGGGAGGAGGTAATTATACCACACCCCGCTGGACTGCTGTGCTAAATTCAGCCCTCAATTGTAAAACACTATTCCCATTTACATAAGAACAACAAAGAGGCAACTCAGACATAAATCTATGAGCATCCGTATAGTACTTGGGTTAAAGATATGACTAATCCCCTGAGTAAATATGCTCAAATTTGTAAGGACATGAAGATATATATATTTTTTTATTTCAGGAAATATGCCCATTTCCATTTGTGATGAGAGTTGAGAAATTAAGATTGAATATAGTGACTTATAGTAACATGAAGACCCAGTTCGTATGATGTGATTTCAGTTATTAATGCTTTACAAATGTGGGCAGGAAAATTATAAAAAATGGTTTATCAAGCAATGACCCATGTCTTGGGGGTGTGTAATGCTGAATTTACCCACGGTTGGTATGGTTTGATGGTGAGTGCTATTGCTATTATAAAATGATATTATTCAAGAAAGAAATTGCTTACCTTTCTTAAATAATGTCTTTGTATAATGGTCCTATAGTGCTCCTCTGTGTTCTTCCACCTTTTCTGATGTAGTGCGCATGCGTACGAGACTTGCATTGCCATGCTCGCACAGTACATCTGTGATGATCAAGAGAAGCAATGGAGAAAACAGAGTCTCCATTACTGTTTTTTTAATGCTATCTTAGTGCAAGAAATCTAGACAAAGCCCAACACAATGGGGGGGGAGGGGTCGAAGGTCAAAAAATAGATTGCATTGCTCTTATAAACTTAGAAAGTTATGGGAGCAAAAGTTTTTGTGTTAGTAAGCATTTTATGAAGGACATGAAGCTAAAACTGCAATTGTCTGTCATTATTTAATGACTTCCATCCCCAGTAGCTTGCCAGAAAACTACTTGTTTTAATGAGGAAAAGACCAAACCTATGAGCCAAAAACTGGGCATTGTGAAGATCTGGACAGCTGAGAAGTACGAGAGTCTGCCGAGATTTTAGGAGGGACAGCACCTAAACATAAGGAAAATCAGGTACATTTCTGTTTCTTTACTTTTGCAGACCATACTTGATTTTTCTTGTATTTTGCTGTGCCCCCTGTAGCATATTCCAATAGAAAAGTCTGGCCACTCAATGCTATTTTAACAGATGGACTTTTTTCAACTGGTATACGCTCGATTTACAACAGACACGCTGATTGGCTGTCCAATGAGCCTGCACATTTTTGAATGACAATGAGCCATTATTGTATAAT
This sequence comes from Protopterus annectens, assembly GCF_019279795.1. Classification (NCBI taxonomy): domain Eukaryota; kingdom Metazoa; phylum Chordata; order Ceratodontiformes; family Protopteridae; genus Protopterus; species Protopterus annectens. The sequence goes on along the minus strand of NC_056743.1, from coordinate 229,700,600 downwards.
TTGTGATTTATAATGAACTTTATTTATTACAGTTACTAAATATTTTGCTACAATGTTTATGTGTTTTTAACATGAATTGTGATTCAGTACTATGAATATTTTTGGATTTAAATGGAGGAATTTCTTTTTGCAACAGATAGTTCTGATGACATCTTTAACACTATAGACAAAGCACTTAACCATTTTCAGTAAAATTAATGGCCAGCAATGGTTTGGCTTTTTTTTTTTTTTTTTTTTTTTTTGGTTTTGGCTTTGTGCTTTCATGCAATGCCTAATGCCTTCCTTTACAACACTGGCACAAATATTCAATGGACTGGAAATTTCCTGTAACCAAAATTTGCATTTTCCAAAGAACTTTAAATATCCCATTAATAATTGTTTATCTCTGTATTTAACCAAAATTACTCAAGATGCAAACTGTTGTTATTTAAAATATTTATCCCAACATCAGATATTACTGTTGTATGTAAACGTATGTTAATTAGTAACGCCTCATTTTTTAATGTTCAGTATCACTACAAGAAAAAATGAATACTATCTGTCCGTGTACTGTCAACCCCAACAACAAATACCCTCTTTAGTTATTAATACTGATTCTAAATATACACACTTATTGACAATACAGTCACCAGTCTACCTATATGCACATCTGGCCAAGAATGATAAACAAAAAGATGCACTAAAGGTGACAAATGACAACATAAATTTACTCTTTGCCGATATGTAACCCTATGCAAATCTCGCCAAAAGTCTCAATATTAGTAATATGCAGGCAGAGGGAAAGATGAGGAGCCCGAAACTCAGAGTGGACTCTCTCTCGTATGTGCTCAAGCATATACACACACACACACACACACACACACACACACACACACACACACACACACACACACACACACACACACTCACACACACACACACACACACACACACAGAGTGCAGACAGTTCTTGTATCACATAAGACATACAGTCATTTCTGTGTGTCTGCAGCCCAAATGCCAAGATCCTTCTTCCCATCTGAAAGCTTCAGAACAGATTAGTCTCTTCCTCCTTTATACAGTCTCTGCTTAAAGCAACACACACCAGCAAACACATACATACAACTTTTATTATTTGTTGGTTTATTTGCTGAAATGAAACACAAATGCAGCCCTAATGCTTACAACATTGGCTGTCAACAGAATTCACTCCCCACAGCTGAGCCACTCAGTTCAGATGGTCAGACTGTCCACACTCTTATGACTAAGTTAAGAAATACTTGTGTTTCTTTTTATGTACTTACAGGATGTGATAACAATACTTCCGCAGTGGTGCAGTGGTAGCGTTGTTGCCTCACAGCAAGAGGTTCTCCCATTTAATTCTCAGCTTGGGTTGGGAGTGCCTTCTGTGTGGAGTCTGCATGTCCTCCCCGCGGTCGAGTGGGTGTTCTAAAGACATGCGTTGAATGGGCGTGCCTTCGTTGAAGGTTGGGCGTCAGACTGTCATCTCGACACCTTAAAAAAAAAACAACTGCCAATCATTAGCAGACCGGAGTTCCGCTGTGGCGACCCCTAACCAGGAAAAGCCGAAAGACAAACAGCAACAGGATGTGATAACACTGCAGCCCGCAAGCTACAGACTTCTTAAACCTCATGATAACCTGCTGGTTTCAATAGATGCCTGTCAGTCACACTGTTTATTGAATGCAGTGCTAACTAAATTATTACCTTTTTTTCATTATATTGACATTATGGAGGTTTTCTGTGTTGTCTGCTAACTGCCTAAAGGAAACTGATGTTTATAGCAATTGATAAGTACAGCAGGCAGTTACAAATGATTGCAGGACATCCATAGCAGGGTACAAATGTAAAATCATAACTGTATCCCACATGTATTCTCGTATTTCATGAATCACGTTGCAGGGAATGAGGCAGGCTGACATACTAAAAAAAAAAGAAAGAAAGAAAAACAAAAAACATTTAAAACTTTTGTTTTTGTAGGGAGGAAAGACACTCTTCATCCCACCACACTCCAAGATTACATTAAAGTGGGAATTCAGCAAATTCCCAAACACCATTATACTGCAATCTTGCACATGAGAAGACTGGCAATTTATGATCTTTTCATATTTGATCATTTTTGTCAGTCTTTTCACTGCTCATATTCAATTACTTTTGCCACTCTTTTCACTTCTGAGGAGCAGTATAGCCATGCTGTTTTTCAGATCTTCTTACTCGCCTATGGTAGGTGAGTAAGCCACTTTTTCACTGCAGAGGAGCAGTACATCCGTGGTACTTTTCACATCTTCTTACTCTCCTACATTAGGTGGGTAAACCACCTTTTCACTGCTGAAGAGCAGTACAAGCGTGCTACTTTTCACATCTTCTTATTCTCCTACATTAGGTGGGTAAGCCACATTTTCACTGCTGAAGAGCAGTACAAGTGTGGTACTTTTCACATCTTCTTACTCTCCTACATTAGGTGGGTAAGCCACCTTTTCACTGCTGAAGAGCAGTATAGCCGTGCTACTTTTCACATCTTCTTACTCTCCTACATTAGGTGGGTAAGCCACCTTTTCACTGCTGAAGAGCAGTACAAGCGTGATACTTTTACAGCGTCTTACTCTCCTACATTAGATGGGTAAGCCACTCCATGTAGGAGATAACAGGAAAAAGGTGATGTCTGTTGGTCAATAAAATGGTGCAGATCAGGAGAAAACAAATAATAATAACAAACCAGAACAATAAATATCTCACATTTTGCAGAATACCTTTTGACAGTATGCCTCTAGCTTATCTAACTTTATTGCTCAATGTATTAGGATATGAGGTTTTCTACTATAGTTGTCTAAGGCATGGAAAAAGAAGAGGCAGGATGTCATATATTAAAATATAATGAGAATGAGCCACCAAAAGAAGGTTGTCATTTTTTATACATTCTCATTTTATTATATTACTTATCATAAGTGATTATCTGTATGTTTACTTTTTATTGCAGGAGGATGCAAGCTGTCACTGAAAATGTGTAAAAACATGAGCAAAGAAATGCATGCACCCAGGTGTATGCCATTTGAACTGCAGCACATTGTATTACTGACATGAAAAGAGAGAAAAAATGCTGCCGATACGTGTGTCATAAAAATTAGACAGTCAGTGGGAAACATGGAATCAGAATGCAGCCTGGAGATTTATTACTAGAAGAAGATTTGGAGGTAAAAGTCATAGATCAAGGAGGCATTGTACTGTGATAAGTATGTGGATAATAATGAATGGAACAGTCAGATGGTGTGTCTGCTGTCACTACCTGTGATTTTATGTTTGTTTATACATGTGATGGGAATGCACACCATTTCTGAGAGAGTGTACTTAGTATCCACCCCCACCCACTGTCCCACACATGCACACAGAGGTACATACATGCACACACAAGATCTAATCTCATTCTACACCTTGGACAATAAGATAAATGTAATAAAAAGGTCAAAAAAATTTGTAGTTGATTCTTGTATGAATCACTTAGGAAGAATTATATATAGTTTCATCATAGGCATGAAATGTATGTATACATTAGTGTGTGTGTGTGTGTGTGTGTGTGTGTGTGTGTGTGTGTGTGTGTGTGTGTGTGTGTGTGTGTGAAACAGGGTCTGGGGATTTCAGAAAAGAGAGATTTCACACAGTGCAATAAGCAATTCTAAACCTAAACCAAACCGTTAGTTACCTTGGTGCGACATGTGGAGATTTAGTGCACAGCCAGTTGCTTACTTTTGCACTCCTATGTTTAAGTGTCATCAAAAGTAAAAGTCACAAACTGAAAACAATCAAATGCGGTGCTAGTGATTTTTAAAATCTTTGGTGAATGACAGAAAAGAGGATGTAAGAACAAATAGTACTAAAACATCAGTTATCCATCTACCCATCCATCCATCCATTCATCTTTCCATCCATATTTATATTTATATCTATATCCGTAGCTATCTGTATCTATATCTACATCTATATCTACATCTATATCTTTATCTATATCTATAGCTATATCTGTCAATACCACTCAACCTCTTAGCGCAAGATATCTTGACAAAACCAAAAATAACGAGGGGACAAAAGTACAAAAATACACTGACATAATGCTTATTCACTGAAAACTGTTTCACTTTCACTTTCTATCATTGCATCAAATGTGCTCCGGCATGAAAACAAATTGCCTCAAAAGACAACATGTATATCTTATCTTCTCTCTATTCTCTCTCTCTCTCTCTCTCTATATATATATATATATATATATATATATATTGCTATATATGCATAACAGGGGGTTGTGGAGGAACAGCGGGTCTTGTCTCCAGCAAAAAATATATCTTTTTCCTTTTGTCTTTTTTTTTTTTGTTTGTTTCTTTGTTTTGTTTTTGATGTTCACTCTTCATAGCTTGATCAAATTTGGTTCAATTTTATGCTTTTCAACTAACAGTAGGAGACACACACAAATATATATATATATATGTGTGTGTGTGTGTGTGTGTGTGTGTGTGTGTGTGTGTGTGTGTGTGTGTGTGTGTGTGCGTGTGCGTGTGTGTGTGCGTGTGTGTGTGCGTGTGTGTGTTTGTGTTTGTGTGTCCGTGTGTGTGTGTGTGTGCATTTGTTAAATGCTTGTAATAAACTTAGCAACATTTATAATTGCAATAAATGGTTTAGATGTTTATATGTTTTCAAAGGAATAAAGAAGTAAATAGATGTAGGCGTGGAGGGCAGCCTTGAATTTACACTACTTAGGCATTCTGTGTACTCCTGGATAAATGCATCTGATCCACCACATCATTTAAGACATAACTAACCTCTGAACCACATTCATTTCACTTCCTCCTCCTCCTTCTGTGGTTTTCTTTGTCTGCAGCTGACATGACATTTGACATGACTTGTTGACAATCTAGACTGAGAATTAGGGAAGTGACCTTACACAGAGGGGAGGGGGTGGGCAAGGAATGATACAAAGGAGTTGTCAGTGAACTGCAGTGAACTAAAATTTAGTGTACCCCCTGCATAAAGTTCTTCAAAAATAACAGAACCAAGAGGAATATATTGAGAATGAGCAGTAAAGTAAGACAACTTGTATTGTCATGCTCCAAAGTGGTACTGCAGTATGTATGCATGATATCTAGTTACAGAAAGCAGACATAAAGACCACTGCATCCTGTGAAAAATGAATTATCCAATTAATACGTTTTATTTTCTTATATGGGTTACCATACACGTCTTTTAGCTATGGCCTGTATGCGTGCATGGTGGGGGGTTGCAGCTGGGTCCAGACTATGTCACAACTGTACAAAAAGCCAGTGAATGAAAGGTATGCCATACCCAAGATCATTTTCATGTTGTTTACTACCACTCTAGCTACACCTAAATACATGTCTTTCTCTGTGCACATACACATTTACACTTGTTCAATTTAATCAAATCCCCAAAGGAAGGTGATATATTATTTTAAAGGAATATTATTGCATATAAAGTGATTTTTTTCAAATTCCAAATATAGGTAAATACATCTTCCACAAAACTTGTTGCAACCATAACCGTATACATGTATATGAATGTGTTGTATCATGCTGGTTATGGAAAATATGAATGTGCTTTTAATGTGAGCTCAGAATGAATATTGTAGTATACAGTATGGGAATAGTCTCATACCAATTAACTAGATCAGAGGGTCTTAAATGCCTCCTACTATGGTATAAAAGGTAGTAACCTACATGGCTAAATCCATAAAATTAACTCCTCATGTAGAGATTCAACTGAAAGGTAGACCTGGCTGCATGGAGTTTGAGAAAGCCCAATCAGAACTATCCTTTGGAGCATAACATGCGCTATACCTTGTGGAAGTCCATGCTTCTTGAGCTAAGAGTTGGGCCTGGAAGAGGCCTGCTGCCTTATTTGAAAGAAAGCTTATATCTTAGAAGGGTTATGTGGACAGAACACTGTTATGAACGTATTTTTTTTTATTCTATACCTGAAAAGCCACAATGGTTAATACTTCAGTTTTAATGGATCTTTGAAAAAACCTGGGTTTATGTCCTGCCACAGTGTTTTTTTTTTGGGGGTCTTAAACTGGTGAAGAATGCATACAGTTGCCAGAGTCTTGCCAACATATTGTTCCTCACAGTGCATCTGTTGTCAAGGGCAAACCTTACATGGGCTACAAATTCCTTTTGGAATGGTGATTGGTGTGCTACCATTGCTGTTAACTGAGTCTGCAACTATCTTGGAATTACTGGGAAAGATTGTGAAATTGTTGGTGGGGACTGCCCAAAAACTGTTGCAGCTTCAACAACAGCTGATCATTTTGGCCAACAAGCCAATCCCAAGACTGTACTATCCCTGAAGAAACTAGCCAGGGAGAATGGCCTGGAATCATATTTAGTGACACTTGAGCACTATGCTACCAGAGAGAATTAAAGTCAAGCAGACTGGACAAAAGTCATGTTATCCCAGCTGACATGACAGGCACCGAAAACATACATTTTGCCCAGATTAGACTGAACATATGAACTGTGATAAACTCAGGAAAGAACTGTTAGTCATGAGTGACATAAAACCTGAAGGATAGTCAATAAAATGTCATAACTGGATATTTAATGTAGATAAACAGGTAAGTACAGAGGTAGATTTAAAGCACATTTTAAAACTCTGGCTTGAGTCTGTTAACAACAATGAAGCAATAATGTTAGGAATTTTAGCAACAGACAGGTATAAAAACTTTTGCCTAGTAAAATAAAAATCTGGGTATTGGAAAGTGATTCCAAAAACCCTGGAAGTTAGTAACTGTAGTTAGTACCATCGTGTTTAAAACTGAATTGTCTGGTTCTAAGGATAAAACTGCAGTAACAAATGCAACATATTTTACAAAATAGAAATAAGAGTTTGTTTATTGTTGTAAATGTGAAAGGAGGTGTCACATTGCCAGGTTCTAAACCTCAGTACTGAAGATAATGCTTCTGACAGAAATGTAAAACCTGAAATACAGGATTTAAATTAAGGTGCTCACTTAACTAATATAATTGTCAGTCCTGTGTCACAGTGTAATGACCAAGCTAGCAAAACATACTGCATTTTCAGAAAAAAAGGAAGGGTCAAGCTCTGCTAGATTCTGGAAGCATAATTTCCCTTGTCAAGCTTTCCCTGTTGTAAGATTAGAAACAATCAAAAAGTTGACATAATATACATTATACTGACTGAAAAGAGTATCCTTGCACACATGTAGAAATTCAGAGATTTCCGAGTAAACTGTTGCATCCTACAAATGTAACCTCTGATTTAACCCAAGCTGTAGTATCAGGAAAAGATTTTCCCATTTAAAATCACTTTGGGAAATGTGAGAGAAGGGGGAATCCATTGTTGCAATTTGGCAGAATGATACACTCATTCAGTAAAGAATAGTGGTTGGAGAAAGGAAGGCACTGGCACTCAAATACAGATTCAGAATCAAAACCAGGAAAGTGGGTTGGCATGGAAACTACAAAAGGAGCCATAATTTGGCTTCTGCTAGATAGTAAACAACATTCCTATCTGTTTTCAGAAATATACCACAATGATGGAATATCAGAAATCCAAAACTGTAAGATATGTCAGTATTGGAAATGAAGATGAACTAACAGCAGCTTCTGAAGTAAAAATCAGTAGAAGACAAAGGGTTATACACAAAAACTCAATGTTAGTACAGAAACAGAGAGGATAAAAACTAATACTTCAATGAGGACCCCCAGAACTGAGTACACAAAGTAAAGTAAGCAGGAGAATGCAAAGTTTTGAGCCTATTCCTGCTAGTGTAAGCAGAGAGTGGAACTGAAAGTTAAATCTAAGCAACAGGAATTTATGAACTAAGAAAAACTAAAACCAATGATACATTTTATTATGAGATACTTTTTGCAGTAAAAAGGCAACATAAGGAAGGAAAAGATAATGAGACAATGGTAGTTCATCTAAATAATGCAATTACAATTTTTACTTCAGAAGCTGCTATTAGTTCATCTTCATTTCCTATACTGACATCTCTTACAGTTTTGTATTTCTGATATTCCATCATTGTGGTATATTTCTGAAAAAATATATATATATATATTTTGACATCGATATTAGTATGACTGTATTATTTATACTACGTTTTGATATTATCAAATTTGCATATTGCAATTATTTAATAACTTTTTTAGGAATACTATCTTGTTATGTATATTTCCTCTGAGATGTATATTACCTATACTAAAGTCTTTTTATCTTTTATGCTCAATTTTTGTTTTGTTTTGCTTTGTTACTTTTTGTATTCCCTAAACTTGTTATAACCATTGGAGCTTTTCTCCCCGGGCCTCCACTGAAAATGGACATATATCCAGCTGGACTAGCCCGGTCAACAAATGTAAAATAAAATAAAATAAATAAAATAAAATAAAAGGTCTTTATTGATATCAAAGAATGTAAAGCAGAAAGTGATTTATGTTAGAATTACCATTTGTACAGGGAATATAACAGAAGCAGCAGTGGCAGTATATCTCAGAGAAAAAACTACCTCTTCCACCTAAAGGCAAGTTACTGAAGAAAGTAATCCTGAGCTGTTAAACTTACAAGTGCATCACATAAACTTCAAAAAGGCAAATTGGGAAGATAATAAGTTAAGTAGGGCAAGGGAGAATATAATTAAGATTATATGGAAATATAGTGAACAGGATGTTCCCATTGCATCTATTTTGATATAAAAGATGACCATTATATAAAATGATTAAGAAAAGGAAGAAATGATGCATTAGTTATTAGTCTCAAAACCTTACAGTTCACAACTAATGAAGCTAGCCCATACCCACTGTTAGAAGGACAACAAAAATGGACAAAACTAAGGAAAGGATATTAGACAGGTTTTACGGGCCAAAAATAATAAAAGTGATAGATAGTGATGTCAGACAGCTGCACGCCATCCTGGATAAAAAAAATGTCCCTTCATCCCAATGCCTATCACAGAAGTACCATTTGAAGGTAAGTTATGCCATTGTGGGTTTAATTGGTAAAATCTAGCAATGAGTATCAGCACATGCTAGCCATAATGAACTATGCTTCTGAATTTCCAGAAGCAGTGTCATTGTGTAAATCTAACACTAAGACTAATGCCAAGTAAATGGTATTGTTGTACTCCAGAGAGGATATCTCTTTAAACAGATACTTACTGAATAAGGCATTCAGCTTTATGTCAAGGGTACTACACCAGCTAAGTCAGTGTTTAAAAGTCAAACAACTGAAGACAAAACAGTGTCATTATGTAAAGCTAACACTAAGACTATTGCCAGGTAAATGTTATGTAGTAGTCCAGAGAGGATATCCATAAAGAGTTACTTGAATAAGGCATTCAGCTTTATGTCAAGGGTACTACACCAGCTATGCCAATCGCACAGTGCTGAAAAGTCAAACAAATTGAAGACATCTGTCTACCATCCAAAGACTGATAGATTAGTAGTTAGGGGAGATTTGCTACTAATGTGAGTGTCCTTTATGGAAAACTAATTTCTGTCCAAATAGAGCTATTTGAAGTAGTAAAAAAGTAAATGCAGTTAACTATAAGGTCAGACAACCAGGAAAGAGAAATATAGAGCAAATGTATCACATTAAGGTGTTGAAGCCATCTGTCTCAAGTATAGCTAGAAGAATCCCTGTCAAAAGTACAAAAGCAGGAAGTGAGGGAAATTTTGTAAAAAAATAAAAGAGTGTTCTCAGAAATACCTGGACAAACTAAAGTAATAAAACAATACAGAGACAACACCTGGAATGAAGGTTACAGTAAGACCTTATAAAGTATCAGACTCACAGAAACAAGCATTTATTTATTTAATTTGTTAGTTTAGTTGCATTTTCATTACCAGGGTAGAGCAATGCTCACAGCATGACCAGCTTAAATTTAAATTAATAGCAACAAAAATGCATCAAATACAACCAACAATGGAATATAAAGGTAATGCAAACAAGTCACACAAAAAAGATACTATATACAAATTTTACATCATGTTGAGGCGTACATTTTACAAGCAGAAAAGTAAGAGAAGAAGTTCAAAAAATGCTCAAACTAGGCATGATAAAATAGTGACAGACTGACTATTGCAAACCAGTAGTGACCGTCCCTAACCCAGATGAAAGGATTCAGATTTCCTGTAACAATGATCCCTATGACAGGCATAGTACAAGTGTGCAAGTACACTCACCACAACAGTAAATATTCAAATAGTAAGATTACTGCTGCTAGATAAGATCCCCATCCTCCATCCTCCAGCTGCTGATTTCATGTTGGACCCAGTGGCTATATATATATATAGTCAGTTTTGTATCAGATAATGATTTTGTCAGGTTTTGTGTGATGGTTGCATAGCATTTATAACAATGCATATTGTGCTTTACGTTATTTTGTTCTCACCAGCAGTCAGTTACAGGTATGATGCACTCTGTTGCTAAACTACAGATTTTTATATTTATACTAACGTGTCTTTCTTGCTATAGTTACACGTTTAAAAGCCCCTCCCACCTCTCCAGTAGTAATTGTTGTTGAGATAGTTCTGTTTACCATTTTCCTACTCTAAAAAAGAAGAGAGGAGTGCATGGTGCACTTTGATACATGGCCTCACTTCCCTATAACACTCATAAGACAATGGCACAGCCATGTGTCTGTCTGGTTGTTTATCTGCTCAAAATATCAGGTTATGAGACTGATCTTTGTCTATAGCTCTACCCCATTTATATTAGCATTTTGTTTGTGACATTTTTATTTAGAAGTGTACAGTTATATAAATATACTCACAAAGCAGTACATTTTTATATCTTTTTTGAGTCCTCTGTGCCGGTGGATCATCCAGCTACCATCACTGCTCATTCGTTCCCTATCAGGTCGGTAAGAGCAATCTGAGGTGCAGCCATCACAGAGGAAGGCATAAGGGATGCTTCTATTTAAGGGCTTAACCCCCTCCCCTTCCATATGTCTCAACGTCTTACAGCAAGAAATCTGGACAAAGCCATAAATAACAGTGGGACAAAGGCCCAGAAATAGGGACAATTTGTAAATATTGCTCTTACAAACTTAGAAAGTTGATAGCATAACAGATTTTGCATTAGCATGAATTTTCTGAAGGGTTTGAAGTCTGAAACCCAAATGTCTGTCATTATTTTCTGATGTTAATCTTTAATGACTTGCCAATGATTTACCAGAAAAAACACAATTTTATGAAACATAGACAGAAAATATGAGGCAAAAATCTCGACATTCTGCAAAAATATGTACAGTTGAGAGGTATGTCCTCCCCTTGAGCAAAGGCTACTATGCCTTCCAGTGAATGTGCACATCTCAGTGCACCTTTTTATTTTATTCTATTTTATTTATTTATTTATTTATTTATTTATCCTTTGTTGACCAGGTCAGTCCCAATAGGCTAGTAGCCTCTTTTCAGGGGAGACCTAAGGTGCTGTTATACTACTAGAGGAAATTTGTCCAGGGCCTCGGGGAACTTCCCTTCATTCTTTACATAGGTGCCACGGGATCTTTTGCATGCATCCATCTGTGCTACCAACAATTCAAGTAGATGGGGCCTTGATTTAATGTCTGATCCAAAGGGTGGCACACTTTGGAATGTAGCACCCCTCCTTATGCTGCCTGCTGTATCAGCTATAGATCTACATGGTATGGGAAGAAGCTTTCCACATCAAAGCAGAGTGTACTACCTATTGTGCCACTGCTACCTAGCAATGAAGGCTACCATATCTGAGTATGCTATTTTTCTGAAAATGAATGGTGATGTTAAATATGTTGCTATATTAAATGTTTTAATTAATTAGAGTAATATTTAAAAGTTGTGTGTGATTTTGGGTATTTGTCCATATCCATACATTACTTTTTGTACAAAGTAATTGACAGGTATGAGCACTACCGTTTTCCCTTGAATGGGATATTTTTTAAAGTTTCTGTGATGATGAAGTTGGTATATTTAAGTTTGGGGTGTGTGGTGATACAGAGAGGCTTACTCTGTATAAAAACATTTTATTTATTACTGTGGTGTTTAGTTCCATGTTTTTTTAACATACATATATTCTTATAGGTGGCTCTCATAAATAAACTTATGTTCATTCTTCTTTAAGACTTGCTGTATATATTTGTATAGTTTCTGAACAGTCACTGTTTGCTTCCTTGATTTCATTTGGCAAAGCACATCATTAATTTACCATGCAGACATTACTTTTATGTTTCCTACTTCTCTCCCTTTTTTGTAGGCTCTTCAGGGTGTTGTTTTTATTTTTCAGTCCGTCTACCTTTAGGTTCATAGGTTCATAGGTAGGTACTAGGCTATCGGCCCAAGGGCCTACGTAAGCCTAGCCAACAAGGTTCCCTGGCTTACGCCACCCAAGAAAGTTATTTTCCTGTGCCACTGCTGAGCAGAGACACAGACGTGATCCCCGGGGTGTATTTCCTATTTCCCATCCACTCATCAAGATTTTTCTTGAAGAGATGCTAATGAAGAACTTTGCTTGACATAGATGGGTAGCCTGTTCCAGAGTATGGGAAGTCTCTGGGATAGGAATCTATCCCTCCAGCATGTCCTGTTTATTGTGGTGACAAAGTTTAGGTCCCTAGAGCATGTAGCTCAGAGGGATTGGATTTCTTTAGGTGTAGCATGTCCAACAGCTCTGGGTTTGACACAGCTTTATATGTTAGGCAGAGATCACCTCAGAGTAGGCGATATGCTATGGAGTAAAGCTGGCGTTTTTTGAGACCGTCAGTGTAGGGCATTTGTTTGATTCCAGTAATCCTCTTTGTGAGGTACTTCTGTGGCCTTTCCAGCTGCTGCAGATGTCTTGTGAGGTACATTCCAAAAGGGGAGTTGTACTCTATAATGGGTCTAATGAGTGTCGGGTAGAGGGGAATGATGACCTCTTTTTCCCTGGATGAGGATCCTTTTATGATGAGGTGTGCCACATAGAAGGACTTCCTGACTACTGTGGCGATGTGACTATCAAAGGAGAGACTACTGTCCACCTGGGTCCCAAGGTCTCTTATCACGCATTTGGTGTTAAGTAGATTGCTGCCTATGTGGTAGCTCATGGGTACATAGTTTTTAACCAAAGGGGATGACATTGCACTTTTTGCATTGAGCTTGAGGCCATGGCTCTGACACCAGGCATCTGTCTCAGAGAGGCACTTCTGTAGGATGTTCACATCATTTGGGGACTTGACTATGGCTCCTAGTTTGCAGTCATCTGCGAACTTCATTAGCCAGAGGCCTTCTGTGTTAGGTTGTACTTCAGAGAAGTAAATACCAAACAGGAGCGGTCTCAGGACGGAACCCTGTGGTACTCCACTTGTCACTGGTTTGAGGTCAGATTTGAAGTCTGCAACTTTTACAGTATGGGTTCTGTCAGTGAGCCAGTTGGCAATCCATCTTGTGATGTAGGGATTTATGCCTAGATTATTGAGTTTAGCTATAATTCAAGAATGGGGGATGGTGTCGAAAGCCTTGGCAAGGTCAAGATAGGCTGTGTGAACCACCTTACCCTCATCTACGGCTTTGGTGACTGCCTCAAAGAAGTCGATCAGGTTCAGGAGGCATGATCTGCCTTTCACAAACCTGAACTGGGTGGGATCCAAAGTTTGGAGGTTACCAATGTCTTTGTTTATGAGTTCCATGATGATATGTTCCATGGCCTTGCAGACCAGGCTCGTCAGGTTAATAGGTCTATAGTTCCCAGGATCAGTGGTGGCTCCCCCTTCGTGGAGTGTGATAACTGTTGCTGTGCACCATTCAGTGGGCACAAAACCTGATGTGAGGCTATTATTGAACATGGTGTTTAAGTGGGGAGCCAGTTCATTCTGAAGTTCATGTAAAACACAGCCTGGGATGCTGTCCGGTCCCGTGGATGCTGTGTTTTTGGCTTTAGAGAGTGCAGCTTTCACCTGCGTAGTTGTGATTACAGGGACTCTGTATTCTTCCTGTATAGATATGGGCCCTTTAGGGGGTGAGAGGGAGGTAAAGTTAGCACTGAACCTATCTGCCAGGATGTTGGCAATATCAGTTGGTTCTGTAATTTTCATGCCTGTAACTCAGAGCAGATCGGGGTGTTGCCATTGAGATTCTTGACATAGCTATAGAATGCTTTGTGGTTGTCCTTGGAATTAGTGGCGATTTTATTTTCGTAGCTAGCTTTGGTGGATCTTATAAGGGATCTCAGCTTCTTACTGAGGCTGACCAGGGAGCTCCTCCACTCATGGGAATTTACTCTCTTTTGCAACAGTTTCTTCCTTCTGTTGCACAGTTTGTTTATGGCAGGGGACCACCAGATTGGCTTCCTTTTTTTGGAGGATAGCGTCTTGGTTCTGTTTGGGATAGCACGATCCATGCACTCATGTAAGTGCTTATAGAGTGCATTTGTGTAGGATTCAGCAGTTGCAGCTGTATTGTCCATCTGCATGGGTGTCATGAAGTTCACTACTTCTGTCTTAAGAAGCATGAAGTTGGCTTTGGAGAAATTTTTTATTGTGGTTTCCTTAACAGGGGGTGGGGGTGGAATGTGGATATCAAGGGTGATTAGCTTATGCTCGGATTGGACCAACGAGGAGTTGACTTCTGGTGTGGAACACCGGTCATTCATGTTGGTAATGACTAGGTCTAGGATATTGTTGCCCCTGGTGGGGGTGTGGATAAGTTGATCTAGGGCATTGGAGTTTATGAATTCCAGAAAGCGTTGCACTAAGGAATTGGTACATGAGTAGTTTTCCCAGTTAATGGTTTGCACTAAGGAATTGGTACATGAGTAGTTTTCCCAGTTAATGGTGGGGTAGTTGAAGTCGCCCATTATTAGAGTGTTTGGTTGAACCCTAATATTTTCCAGTACATCAAGAAAAGAGGAGTGGGAATCCTGGGGCATGGTGGGTGATCTGTAGCAAGCTACAATTTGGATTGCAGCTTTGCCAAGAGTTAGTTGCACTTGGATAACCTCGGATGCATTATGCTGAGCAACTAGCCTGGAGGTGTGGATATCCTTAATGAATATGGACACACCCCCACCTTTGGTGTTTCGGTCCAGGTTGCATGGCCGAAAAGTGTGGTATGAGTTATAGCCTGATAGTGCAGGGGTGCTCTCTGGAGCCTGGAACCAGGTCTCAGTCACTGCACAGATATCGATGTTCTCCATTTTAAGGAGTGCCTCGAGTGAATGCATTTTGAAATTTAGACTTCTAGCATTGAGTAGCATTACCCTCAGTTTTTGCTTGCTTGTTCCTGTTATGATGGTGAATTTGTTATTTGAACCCTGCCTAAAAAAGGCACTATAGGGGCAGCAAGAGCCTTTGCCAGTATCCGGAATCCCAGGGGTGACAGGTACAGGCCATCTGTGGCAAAGCATCGTGGTCTGTTGACCGTGTCATCCCAAGCAGACAGATACTGGATCCCCTTAGAATGACACCAGAAGCTTAGCCAATTGTTGAAGTCAGTCATTTTGTCCTTGTAGTGCGGTATCATTCTGGGCGATGGCAGAATGCTACTCAGGGCTAGGGTCATACCTGCCTGGGCTACAAGATTGGAGAGCTCTTCCATGTCTCTTTTCATGTAGTCCAGGGAGGTACGTCTCAGGTCATTCATACCAACATGGACAATGGCAGAGTCATATTTGTACTTGTTGTGGAGTGACCTGAGTGCGTGGGTTATGTGGCGGATCCTGGCACCTGACAGGCAGCTGACAGTAACCTTCTCCTTGTTTAGCCTGGTGAGTGGGACATCAGTGTGCCTGACTATAGAGTCACCTATGACTAGTGTGTTGGGTATGTTGTTTTGCCTTATTGGCTGTGTTTGAGTGGCACACTGAGTCTGTGGGCTATGTGTCATTTGGGTTGTGTTGGGGGATGGAGGTTGCTTGTGTTTCTGCTTTGGAGGTCTCTGTTGCTTAGGCAGATTATTATTGAGAGCCTCCACAAATGTTTTTGAGTTTCTATGTGTGGAGTTTGGTGGTGTAGACGTAGTGAGACTATGTGATGAGTGTGGTGTGGTGCAAATGTTTACCTTCTCCTCATGACTGTCAGGTTCAGTCTTGGTTGGAGAGAGTTTTACCTCCAGTTTGGCTAGATAAGTGCATCTCTCACAGGTTGTAGTATTGGGTGGTAGGAGGAGAGGGTTGTCTGTGTACATGAGGAAATTTTTACATTGCCTCAAGATGCCCAGATTCATCAGATAGACAGGGGAGGACACTGGAAGCTGACCCTTGGACATGCCTGAATAAAAAAATATTTTCCTCTAGATAAGTGAGGAAAGTGAGTACAAGAGCTGTTTTTCTCAACGCCAGTGAGAAAAGTAAGTACAAAAACTGTTTTCCTCTAGGTAATGAGGAAGATTGAGTGCTATAGTAATTAGTAGCTTATTTAGTGCTTACAAGTTCTGAACAAGTGCTGAGCATGAATAAGCAAATTTAAGTGCTAAAACTAAGAATCTGTATCTGCAAATGCATTTGATGCATTGCTTTCTGGAATTTTCCGCAGCTGTGCATGATTTTGTCTTGTTGAGTATGATTATGTTCCAGCTCCTTCTCTTGTACTGTAATGAATATGCAGTTAGGGTTTCCACATTCTGGTTATATGTCAGACATTTAAATCCTCTTATCATTACATACCTCCTCTGCAATCACTCAGTTCTGCTAAATAAAAATGTTCTTATAATGATTAAAATAAGAATCTCTACTTTCACTATACAGTCACTAACTTGTTAAATAAAGCCTTTAGGATATATGCATCTAATGATCTGATGAATTTAAATAACTCTAGAAGAAGTTATACATAGTACATCCATCTGTCCTTCAAAGCTGGGTTTCATTATCATCTATGATAACTAGTTTACTTCAGTCCCCTGCCCCTCCTATTTGGTTTGTTCACAGTTTATATTCAGGAACAAACTTCCTTGGTCCACAGTTCAAATACTGTCAGATGCATAGCAATGTATTTTTCTAGTGGCTATTTTCTTATCTCATAGGGAGTTATTTTTTAAAAAATCTTTTTTTCCATTGGATCTTATAGCCATAGATACTTTGATATAGGTTCATAGGTTCATAGGTTCATACTAGGCTATCTGCCCTGGGGCAATTACAAGCCTAGCCCGATTTTGTTTGGCTTACGCCACCCCTTGATTTGAGTATACTGTGCCCTTTTTAAGGTTTAGTTTACTGTGCCTCTGTCTAATAGTGACATGGAAGTAATCCCCGGGACAAACCTACAATCCCCCATCCACTCATCAAGATTCTTCTTGAAGAGATTCAGTGAGGTGTTCTGCCTAACATGAATTGGAATTCTATTCCAGAGCGAAGGGAGCCTCTGGGTTATGAATCTGTCCCTCCAGCAAGTTCTATTTATTTCTGTGCTGAGGTTCAAGTCCCTCGAGCGTGTGGCTCTAAGGGATTTAGATTTATTGAGGTAGAGCATGTCCATTAATTCTGGTTTGGACATAGCTTTATATGTCAGGCATAGATCGCCTTGAAGTAGGCGGTATGCAACTGAGTAGAGCTGGAGTTTTTTTTAACCAAGCAGCATATGGCATCTGCTTGAGTCGCTTGATCCTCTTGGTGAGGTACTTTTGGGGTCTTTCTAATTGCTGCAGGTGTCGGGTAAATTACATACCAAAAGGGGCATATTCTATGATGGGCCTGATGAGGGATGAATAAAGGGGCACGATTACCTCTCTTGATCTAGATGTGAATCCTTTCATGATGAGGTGGGCTATGTAGAAGGTCTTTCTAACCACTTTGGCAATGTGGTTGTCAAAGGAG
Source organism: Protopterus annectens (assembly GCF_019279795.1). NCBI lineage: Eukaryota > Metazoa > Chordata > Ceratodontiformes > Protopteridae > Protopterus > Protopterus annectens. The sequence goes on along the minus strand of NC_056743.1, from coordinate 229,682,816 downwards.
AGATTGCTATCAACTTGGGTCCCCAGATCCCTAATTACTTTCTCTGTACTTAATGGGTTACCGCCTATGTGGTAATTTGTGGGCACATTGTTTTTGCCAAAGGATATGACTATACACTTTTTGGCATTTAGCTTTAGACCATGGCTCTGGCACCAGTTATCTGTCTCTGTGAGACCTTTTTGAAGGATGTTTGTGTCAGCTGGAGCGTCGATTATGGTGCCCAGTTTGCAGTCATCTGCAAACTTGGTGAGCCATAGTCCTCCCATGTTGGCCTGTACCTCGGAAAAGTATATACCGAACAAGAGTGGTCCCAGGACAGAACCTTGTGGGATGCCACTTGTGACCGGTTTTGAGTCTGACATGGCTCCACCAACTCTCACTCTGTGGGTTCTGTCTTTGAGCCAGTTTGTGACCCATCTTGTGACATAGGGGTTTATATTTAAGCTGGATAGCTTATCTATGATGCCCGAGTGGGGTATTGTGTCAAATGCCTTTGCTAGGTCCAGATAGGCTGTGTGGACTACCTTCCCTTCATCTATGGCTTTGGTGACTGTTTCAAAGAAGTCGACCAGGTTCAAAAGGCAGGATCTGCCCTTGATGAAGCCAAATTGGGTAGGATCTAGTGTCTGTAGGTCCCCAATGTCTTTGTTTATGAGCTCCATGATGATCCTCTCCATAGCCTTGCAGACTAGGCTAGTCAGGCTTATGGGGCGATAGTTTCCAGGGTCCGTAGAGGCTCCACCTTTGTGGAGTGGGACCACTGTTGCTGTACGCCATTCTGTGGGCACATATCCTGTAGTGAGGCTGAGATTGTACAGCTGTTTTATGTCATGTGAATGGGCATCTTACAATTTCATAGAGACTAGTTCTGCACTTCCTGCCTGTGTCAGTCACTGTTTCAGTGAAGTTGCTGCATTTCTTAAACTGAGAGGCAGCAGCTTGGGATGTGGTTATATTTAAGCGAATAGTGTTGGGGGGGGGTATTATGAAAAGCTTAAAAAATGAGACTCTGAGAGTCTTTTGAAGTGCTTGCTTACACAGTCACATTATTGGGATTATTAAAGATGGTCTTCATATGACCAGCCTATATCCCAGCTTTGCATTTTGCTATGTGACTTCCCCAAAGAGGGAGAGATGATACTTTCATAAACTGAAAAACAGTAGGGACCCGAATTCTGCTTCTGTAGCACTCATCTTCTTCAGTGGCATTCCTTTCCTATCATTTCATTTACTTGTATTTTCCAGTTCCTTTTCATCAACCAGTTCTCTGTCCACGTCACTGTAATCATTAATTACTTAATAGCTGAAGGTGAGATAAAATGCATCAGTCTAATTACACATATTCAGGCTCTCCAGTACATGTCATACATTGACAGACTGAAATCACTGTCACCATACTCAGTAGCATACAGACTCCTTAGATGAGACCTGTGTCTGGGCTACTGAGCAATCTCAGATCCAAACCTAATGGAAATACTGCACATCCACAAGTCAAATGGAACAAGGATCACCCGCTCCAGAGACCTTAACCTGGCCTGCAACATAAACAGGACCTGATGGAGAGATAGATATGTCTGTCAGAGATTGCCACTCCCCTAGAATAGGCTACCAATTCACATCAAACAAAACCTTTCTATGACCCTGTTTAAGCAGAAGACTGCATGGAAAACTGTAAATTCCTGCTGGGGATTTCACCTATAACCCTCCTAGATATAGGTAGTCATTGCTAACTAAGATCTTGAGTTTAGGCCAGATCCTTTATATTGGGTTTCTCTAGTATTATATTGGATACACGTGGCTAGGCTTATAAAGACCTTCAGGTCAATAGTCCAGTAACCACCTATGAACCTAAGAAACCCTGCAAGAATTTTACAAATAAACTCAAGAAAGGCAGCTATGTTTGACCTTAAGCAGTGTAAGCATGTTGTGTTTTATATTCTCACTATTTCATCATGCTGCCATTTACCAGAATTTGTAGCATTTTTAAACAATTTTGCAACTGCGGAAAAAAACAAAAATGATTGGTGTATGTCTCTCTATCAGAAGTATGAGATCCAATACACTGGGTCTCAGCACTTGTAAAACTAATAATCCAAAAAAAATTGTTTGCTAGAATTGTTTTGATTTGTCTATTTGAAATTTTGAAAGCTATCCCCATTGGTAAAAGGAATTAATTACATATGAATTAGAGTATTTAATGAAGGAATGAATTATTGGTTGTCATCTGATGAAGTCTCACTTGTTGAGACGAAAACGCGAATTTTTTATGGTGGTATTCAAATGCGTTAATGTGACTGTGTACAAGAATAAATTTTCGAAATAATTTTGGGTGAATCTTTTGGCATGAAGCATTCCTTTTTTTGGATTATTGGTGTTTGGACTGAATGCTTATATCGCTGGTTTTACTTGTAAAACTAAACTGTAATCTGAGATAAATAATAGAGAATTCTAAAGGTCACTTTTTTCCTGTCAAGTCCTGGCTACTGCTCCCTTTCAGATTCCTGAACTTTGTATCACATCCCTTGCAAATGCTAGTGGACCTGGGATCCCTACTGTTTGGCATCTACTTCTCAGAGGTCCAGCCAAAGACAAAAGGGCTGTGGCTGACCAAGTCTGCAGATGACTGTAAGTTGGGTGCTGTCATTGACTCCCCAGATGGTGTTAACATACTGCAAGAGAGTCTCACAGCAACTAATGAGTGGTACCAAAGTTATGGCCTCAAGCTAAACTCAAAAATGTATCATCATACCATTCAGAAAACCAAGATCCCTGCTGATTACCACTTCAGTGCCAACCCCCTAAGTACACAACCTGTGGTATGAGACCTGGGCACTCAGGTTGATAACAACCTCACATTCAACCATCATGTGGTAGCATGGTCAAAAAAGCTTTTTACTTGGTTCATCTCATAAATAAAGGGATCGCATCCAGAAAAAAGGAGGTTATTACCTCTCTATACTCCACTCTCATTAGGCCAGTACTTGAGTATGACACCCCATTTGGTATGTACCTCTCCAAACATCTGCACCAAGTGGAAAGACAACTGAAATACCTCACAAAGAGAATCCATGGCCTCCAACACCTGCCCTATGCAGACAGGCTGAAATCACTATCACTCTGCTCAGTATTGTACAGATTGCTCAGGGGTGATTTGTGTCTCACCCTCAAGGCAATCTAGGACCCTGCCCTACTAGAGATGCTCCATATCTGTAAGTCTAACTCCTCACATGTTACCCACACAAAAGGCCTGAATCTAATACGTGACATCAACAAAACCTGCTGGAGAGACAGGTTTGTCTCCTAGAGGCTGCCCCATCTCTGGAATAGACCTCCCATACATGTCAAACAGAGAACCTCACTGACCTTCTTCAAGCACAACCTTGATGAGTGGATGGGAAGCCACAAATCTGTCCCAGAGGTTCCACCTGTGTCCCACACTGACAGGGGCAACGGGTGCTGACTGAGGTAAATTTTGGGGGATGAACTCTTGGCTAGGCTTGTAAGGGCCCCAGGGCCATTAGCCTAGTACCTCCTATGATCCTATGATTAAAAAAGTGTTGTATTCAAATCTTTGTTGTTTCAACCCTGAAAGTGTTTTTGTTCTATCCATTTGAAACTCCTTAGGAAAAAAGTTGTATCTTGAGTTGACACTAACAGATGAACCACTTTACTTCACACAAGACCTGTTCCTGTTGCAAATCAGTTTTTAAGATGCAATTTGACTCTCTTGTGTACTTTCCTGTATCTCTTCTAATTTTCTTCTCCTTTCTTTTCCTTAAGCTAACATCAAGTTTATTGACTTTATTTTTACATTCTGATAATTTACATGTTATATCATCAGTGGATGCCGCCAGACTTAATTTGTCTGTTAGACTTTTAATCCATTTGTCAAGCTTTTCGACTTACACAGTGCTGCTTTAACAATTTCACAAAGGCAATACCGGCTGTCTCACAAATGCTGTTCCACTGAGTAAAAAGTCAGTACTGTACTGACCACTAGGTTTACTGATGACTTTTAAATTCTTTGGTACTCTTGTTTTAATGCAATGGTCGAAATATGTCATGTCCCATTAAAGCTTATTAGTTTTTAAAAGGCTTGCTTCTAAGTCTTACATAACCAATTGTTATTTAAAAATTACCTTAGGAATGTCCATTGGCAATTCAAAATTACTTACATCTTCTTTGACGTTAATAAAAGGAACTGAAAGAATGCCCTGGGATCATTGGCAGCAGCTTTCATCCTGATTCTTTTGGCCAGGTTCCACATGCAAATTCTTCAATGGACACTTTCATTCCAGTGGTCCATTCTTCAACATCCATTGACCACTCCAGTCAAGATTACACAAGCATGCAAGAGATATCTTCTTTGGTGGATTCATTCAAACCAGCTCTGTGAAGGCAATCCATTTGTTCTTTCCCTGCTCACAGCCACAGTGATCACAGATGCCTCCCAGCGGGGGGGGGCATTACTTGGAAAGGACAGTCCAAGGTACGTGGTCGTCCTAAGAGGGTCTGTCGCATATCAATGCCCTGGAGATGACAGCAGTCCTCCTAGCATTGCTAGACTTTCAATATGTTCTCCCATCTGGGACAATTGCCATTTAGATGGACAATATGTTGGTGGTCTGGTACATCAGTAAATAGGAAGGAACTGGAAGAGATCATCTACTGCCACTCTGTCATTGCTTCTCGACAAAGAGCAATAAAGGTGTGAGAATTAGTCCAAGTTATATTGCCCAAATATTTAACTGAATTTATTTCCTTTGTTTATAGTAAAAAAGGTCTATCATTGACCAAGCCTCATAGACATCATTTCATGAGGTCTGTGGTAGTTTCTTCAGCCTTTTGGTCAAGGTCTTCCCAAGATGACATTTATGCAACTGCAACTTGGACTAATTCTCACACCTTTATTACTCTTTGTCAAGAAGCAATGAGAGTGTGGAAAAGGGTGATCTCTTCAGGTTGCTTTCTAATAGCAATGCATATTCTGGTGAAATCCAACATGACTGCGGACAAATTAAGTAGGTCCATTCTGATGCTCATTTTCCATCAATGGGATCAGCTGTACTGTGATCTATTTGCCTCTCCCATCAGCCACAAATGCAGCAGTTTTTTTCCCTGATCCCTCCAATGGGGGAGTCACTGAGAGATGCTCTAGTCCATGATTGGCCCTCTTGTCTACTTTATCTTTATCCACTGTTACACCACATTCCCAGCAAGGGAATCTTTAAATGATTTGTAAATGATTCAATTTATATGTTTAATATAATGACATC